>NC_083626.1:10376691-10460094 GCF_963584025.1 Labrus mixtus | reverse complement strand
TGGTAAAGCTTTGAGGTCCTGCACTGTTTAAAAAAAAAAACATTTACGTTGGTTGGACTCCATGTTTGTTTTGGTCAGTCCCCAAACCTCTCTCTCTCCTCTGAGTGTCCCAAAATAAAGAACAGCATTTAGTGGATGTGATGCTTGTATCGGTGGATGACCTCCACCCACAGAAAGAGAGAGAGAGAGAGATAGAGGGAGAGAGAGAAAGAAAGAGAGAGACAGAGAGAGACAGAGAGAGAGAGAAAGAGAGAGAGAGAGAGAGAGAGCGTCACATGAGATCAGATGGAGTAATCTCTCCTTCATCAGTATTCTGCTCTGAAAGCTGAAACAAAGACACCGCAGCGTCTCTCTCACTTGTCCTTCGCTCCATGTGGGTGGGATCCAGAACCTGTTCAGCTCCGCCGGTGGCCCCTGAAGTGAGACCCCCACCCACCTGGTCCACCGGGGCGACGGTTCACTGAAGGCACCTTTTGTTTTAACTTCAAAGCCCCCTACTCTGTTTGTCCGAGGGTAGAAAGCCTCTGTGAGAGGCCTCCTTTCCACACACACACACACACACACACACACACACACAGATGAGTAAACAGCCTGTTGCAGCAGAAGAAGAAGAAGCCGGCCGTGTTGCTAAGGGAGTCCATTTATTTGCACTCGGATGGTCGTGGCATTCTGCTGCGTTTACCTGTGAGCTCACTCACTCAGGAAACAAAGAACAGCTCGACTTCCTCCGCTCGTTACTCCACTGAGTGTTCTTACTCTTAACTTCACAAAATGTAAGAAAATTGATGAAAAACTTGATTTTAAGTTTTTAACACATTTAATCTGAGGGAAACATCAATCGTCCTTTTTGTCCCTGACTGGCTCCGCTGGTTATTCTGAGCTCTTTTTTTTTTGAGACGGTTTCAGCTGGAAGTCGTAACCTTTGCTAGCGTTTTGGATGTTTGTTTACACGGCGATGGCGTTTTGGGGAACCTGAAAAAGGGTTCCACAGGGCGGACTGTTGAAAACAGCAGCATCTCTGTCATCGTGTAAACAGGCGGTAAAGAGTTCCTCTGAAAACTGAAACTTTTTGCACATGCTCAGTAAGGTTCCAGTCAGTAGCCATGAGCTAGTCGATGGACTACAACAACAATGGCCGACTCATGAGTTCTGGTTGTGTTGCTTGAGCTTCAAAAGGCCTCTTCAGAAACCAACGGGTGACCTCACAGAGACTACGTCCATGTTTCATACAGACTATCTCTCCCTAAGCTTTGACAAAGTTCTCAGGTCCAGAGGACATGGTGGTTCAGGTCGAGCTCCTGATTGGTTCCTCACACAGCAGGTCGATGGTGATGTCATTGTGCTGTGTTGTTGTAGTGAAACTCCTCCTCTAATCCCTCTTCCTCCGTCTCTCTTTGTCTCTCCCCTCAGGGACGTCATCAAGAGAATAGACCAGTCAGAGTTTGAGGGATTTGAATACATCAACCCCCTGCTGCTATCCACAGAGGAGTCTGTATGAAGGAGAGACACGCTTCCTCCCTCGCCCACCTTCTGCTCGTCCAAGCTGCCGTCTCAGCCAAAAGACACTCAGAGCCAAGTCAGTACGAGAGGAGGAGGAGGAGGAGGAGGAGGACGACTCACCCTGTGGACATGTCA
Organism: Labrus mixtus; assembly: GCF_963584025.1. Classification (NCBI taxonomy): domain Eukaryota; kingdom Metazoa; phylum Chordata; class Actinopteri; order Labriformes; family Labridae; genus Labrus; species Labrus mixtus. Next base: position 10,458,459 of record NC_083626.1, on the reverse strand, counting down.
ACAAGCAAAGACAACAGGAGCAGAGTTTCGATTGTTTCCTCTTTTTATTTGGTTTCCTGGAAAACAAAGACTTCAGAACATTCCCTGTCGCTCCGCCGTCTTCGCCCTTTTTTTTCCCTTCCCCCCCTCAGAATGTCCATTCTCACGTCGAAGCACGAGCGGCTTCGACGTGTGAGCGGAGAGAGCCGTCTCATTCTGTGCCTGCCGTCATGAACACGTCTCCACCCCGCCTCATGTCCCCCGATCCATGACGGCTCTGCCGAGGAACTTGAATTTTAACTTGCACTTTTTTTTTTTTTTTTTTTTGTTAATTCCTGTTTTTTTTGTATCTTGTAGGGGGGGGCAAAGACGCCCCACGCAGAACAAGAATGTACACTGAGGAAGGAAGAAATAAGTTATTATTATTGTGTAAAATAATGTAGGTAGTGGTACAAACATTGACGATGCCTTTTTATCGATGCACAGATTCATCCGCAACCACGATGTTTCTTTACTGTTGTTTTTATGATTTTACAAACAACGAGGGGGAGGGGACTCTTTTTATTTAAGAAGTGCCTCAAAGATGGATGAACTACCGAGTCTCTGATTGCACTTAATCTCTTACTGAGCATCTCTTCACGCAGAGAAATCTGAGGGCGTGGCTTCACTCTGATTGGAGCGCTGTAGCGTCCTTAAGACCTGACACACGATCGAACCTTTTCATTTCAACAGATGATTAATGAGCGGTTTATAAATTCATCCAAAGAGCCAGAGTAGTATCAGATGTTTAGAGAGTGGTGATTGGCTGCTTCAGTCCTGTGTATTAAAGGTGATCTTCAGGTTCAGTCAGATGAGGAGAATAAAGCTCTCGTCGGCGTCCTCCCCGTGCTGGCCGAGCTCAGATTCTTCCTCACCAGCTTCTGCTGTGTGACCATCTGCAGCCGGCCGTAAAGATCCTGTGACCGCCTGGCTGTGCTGTCTTGTGGAAAAGTGTTTCTGTTTCCATTTCGGGATCGTTGTGTGTTTCCTCCAAAAGGCTGAATTTACATGGAGCAACTCCAGATTATAAATATCATGATCTCTTTGTGCAGACAGAATCATCAAAAGATAATTAATGTTCTTAATGTTTAATCTTGTTTCTTAAAGAGGGTCTCCATCAGAACTCTCGAGACTGTAAACCCCCCCCCGACCGTTAGCGGTTACTGATTAACGACTTCCAGCCTTCTGACACTCTGCTGCTGAGTCTACAAACACACTGCAAACTGATTTTATGTGAAGTGTGTGTATGACTTCCTGTGCTTCTGCAGCCAGCCTCTAGTGGACACTGGATGAACTGCAGGATTTTACACTTCAGCGGTTTTAATCAGCGGAGGTTTTAAACTATTTTAAATAAATAACAGGTTAAATATTTTAAATAAAACCGGGTATTAGACTCGGGTAGGTGTGAGCTGTTGCTCGTGTAAATCCAGCCGACACACTTGAAGTTTTGATCCTTCAAACATGATTTCCTTTTCCACAGGTTGACAGTTTAAGACCGTTTTGTTTGAGGCTGTAACCTCCATAAACAAACCACCACCTTTAAACAAAGACAGACTCGTCTCTGTACCATCAGTGAGCCTCGCGCTGCTGAAAGGGTTAAATCAAAGACGTCAGTGATGATCAGCTCGCAGCACAGATCAAAGTCAGAGACTCTGAAATCTCTCCGTCTGAGCTTCAGAGGACGAGGAGAAGAAGAGGAGCTCTCTCTCCATTGGCTCAGATTCATTTGATGAAATCTGACCCGTGCTAATGTGATAACAACATAATGGGATTAATTAGCTGATCCCGAGTCAAAGGTTCTCAATTAGCCGCAGGGCGAGAGAGAGAGAGAGATAATGAAGCTGATACACGCTCGCCAATTAGTCCAATACAACACACACTCAGATATACACACACACACACACACACTCAGAGACACACACACACACTCACACACTCAGAGACACACACACACACACACACACACACACACAGAGACACACACACACACAGAGACACACACACACAGAGACACACACACTCAGAGACAGACACTCGGAGAGACTTCAAGAATCTAGAGATCAGTCCAACATTTAGAGGAAGCTCCTCCTCCTCGTCTCTGAGTGTGTTTGTGTGTGTGTGTGTTTGTGTTCGGGTCTTTTTGCTCAGCAGGTGAAAGGTGTGTGAGTTTTCTTTGTTTGTGGAGGGACCAGCAGATAAACGGAGAGTCTTTGACACCACATGAGCCCCGTGAAGGCCAATTGAAGATGTTCTAAATGATCTGAATGAACCTCGTCCATGAGTTCTTTTTCTAACCGGTTGGATTCGCTTAATTTTTGCTTCACCGCATCTTTGTAAATATGTGTAATTATTAAAAATGATACTGGTTTTCCGTGAACTGGGTGCTTTCTTTTTTTTGCAGACGAGGGCAGAAAAATCTCTGCAGATGCTACAGTTTGTGTGTGTGTGTTTGTCTCCGAGTGTGTGTGTGTGCATGTGTGAGTGGGTGTGTCTCTGAGTGTGTGTGTGTGCATGTGTGAGTGGGTGTGTCTCTGAGTGTGTGTGTGTGTGTGTCTCTGAGTGTGTGTGTGTCTCTGAGTGTGTGTGCTTGTGTGTGTGTGTGCTTGTGTCTCTGTGTGTGTGTGTGTGTGTGTGTGTGTCTCCTGGGAGATGCCTCCTCACACAGCTGCACGTCCTCTGATCACCACTTCATACCAGGAGAGCAGAAAAGCCAATTAACCAATAAAATAATCATCGAGCAACATTTTCTGTTTATTTGAAGCAGAGGAAATAGTAGAAGTTGCTCCAGTTTCAGGAACGAAGAGATTAAAAATCTGCAGCAGGAGCATAAAAACTCTACGACGCACTAATTTAGGCGAGAGAGCCGAGAAGCTTCATGTTCAGATTTTTGCTAAGAATTCCAAAGAAAATATTCAAGTGAGATATTTTAGATCCTTCTTTACTGGAAACGATCAGGAATGGTAGGTTATAAACATACTGACTTGACTCTGCCTCCTTATGTTTGTCTCTGTAGTTACATCACAGACTGTAAATATTAATGTTTGAAGCCTGAGTGACGTCATCTGTTCCTGCAGGGAGCGCTGGAGTCTCATCGATGGCGGTCTCCATCATTGAAATGCTGTCTCAGTCTAACTTTCAGTCAACCTAACAACAGGCTGAGAGCTGGAGCGGGTTTTAAACCTCCTGACAAACCGTTACACCGCGCCCACCTGTCAATCAGATCAGCTACACGCCTTATTGTGAATAACTCTTATCCTTCATCAAATCAAAACTGATGAGTCATCAAAACATTCACCCCCCGTACAGTGTGTGTCGATCGAGACATGAGCTAATGAGCCTGAACCAGGCTGTAAACATGTTAATCTCTGCTGTAAAAACAGGCTTTTTAGAATGGGTGTGTATGTGACTTCCTGTGCTTCTGCAGCCAGCCTCTAGTGGACACTCGAGGAACTGCAGGATGTTACACTTCAGCATCGGCTTCATTTTTCAGCTCAGGAGGTTGCTGCTTTGTTCGACCTGCAGGAAGACAAACAGCTGCACCTGAGCGGACCTGGCCAGGTGTACTTTAGAGCACAATTTAGTTATGTTTCCTTTGTTTCGGTCACGCTTTAAGAGATGATAACATCTTCAGGTCAAACTTGATTTCTCCTTATTATTGTGATAGTATTGATTGGTCTAACTTCCTTATGCTGGTTTTTGGTTCAGCTGTTAAGTCGAGCAACAGTCACAAAAGAGAAAGACCTTGAGGGAGGAATCTGAAAGCTTCAAACTGAGTTCTGATTTAGTGAATTAATTCGCTGTTCAGAGACACTAACTGACCACGTGAACTAGAAGAACTTCACTGACTCATTTTATCTCAGAATAATTTATTTCAACCACACACTTTAATAAATGATAACAACAGTTGCAGTTTTTTAGGCAGAGGATGAGTCAGTCTTTATTTCTGTGCAGCTGTCCAATTACATGCACCCACTCTCTGTGAAAGCAGCTCAGCGAGGAGGCTGTGGCCTGGTTTTTAACGTGGAGGGATTGTCGGAATATTTTGGAGATCCTCTTGCCCAGCTGGAACCAGAACCATCAGAGGACAAGTAGACACAATGAAGTGGAGCTGCATGTGGCGCTAAAGAGGGTAAATTAAGATCTGACAGCAGGGTCCTCTGAGGGGAGTCAGACCAGGGTCAGCAGCTCTGTCAGATATTTTATAAAGTTTGCACTAAACCCTACGTCTTGAGACATGCGATATGAGAGCAGTTATCAGGTCAAACCAACAGGTGTTGTAGTGATGGAAGCGGGCAAGAGAAGTGGTTCAGATAGAAGTGATTGTACTCGACCTAAAAAGCCTCTGCATGTTTCTAATAAGCTCCACGAGCAGAAACGTGCTCAAACTAGGATCAATATTGGAGATGCTTTTGAAAAATGGAGAGAGGTTAGAACACAGAAAGGTTTACAGACCCATGCAGAGCTGGATAAACACTGAAGCTTCAGTGTCCACCACATGGTGACCTGTGTGAACATCGACTCTAGAGAGGAGGGGGGGGGGGGGGGAGACAGCTCTCTATAATGTTTAGAATTTAGACTGCAGTACTCATTTTAAACACTAGGGGTCAGCTGCTGAAACAACTGAAATGTTTGTGGAGCGTTAACTCCATCCTGATTCACTGAATATGTTTGAATGTCACAAAGTGCAGAGCTTTAAATGTTCGCTTGTTTTAAATAAATATAACATGATTATAACCACGTGTGTGCAGGATGCATCGATGTAGAGTCTGGGTGTGTCCTCCTCTATATGATGCCATGCTGCAGCCTGTAAGGGGGGTGGGGGGGGGGGTGATGCGGGATATCTGTGCAGCTTGTAGCTCCTGGACAGCAGCCAGAGTCCCGCCCCCTCACCAGGTGACGTCCACGTTCACCTCAGACAGACACTGGGCCAGGTGGCCGTCACAGTCCATCTGTGTGAACCTGCAGAGACAGGAACAAGGAGAGAGACGGACACGGACACGGACACGGACACACACACACACACACACACACACACACACACACACACACACACACACACACACACACACACACACACACACACACACACACACACACACACACACACACACACACACACACACACACACACACACACACACACACACACACACACACACACACAGGCTTATAGTCCTAACCGTCTAAGGCGCTTCTTAAAGGAAGGTGACAACATATAAGGCTGTAAAGACATTTAAACTTTGATACCGTAAAGACGCACCAGCACACAGCAGGAGCACGATTAAAAAAAACAGTCCCAGTATTTTTCTCTGCTCTTCCACACACACAGCTCAGAGGAGATAGGAGTAGTAACGATGGCCGCCCTCGCTGAATAAAACATTTTGCCACTAAAATAAGCCGTGTGAGGGCTGTTAGAGTTGAAATGAAAAACAGTTTCCCGGTTCTAATCCAGCGTTAAATGTATCTGACATTATCTTCATTCTCCGAGCATGTTAACATCTTAAGAACTGTAATTTTCTTTAACTGTAAAATGTTCTGAATGTCTGATGACTCATCCTGCACTCAGGTGTGTTTACTAATGTTTTAACCAATTGAATACATCCCAATGTTATGTCCCGCCTTCTTTCTTGTGATTGGTTCTATCCCTGCAGAAATAGAAGTCTTGTGTATCTGCTGCAGAGGACTGACGGAGCTGAGACGCAGCGCAGTGGAGCCAGAGGAAGCACACACACTGAATAAAATAAAAACCTATCAGCTCTGCTGCTGTGGAGGAGCAGAGACGGACCGTACACACATCTGGTACTCTCAAAGTTTAGTTTCATTTGGACTTTATGACAAAGGATCTGATCGAGCTCAACGTATCTGATGAATGATCAATCCGATGTGCTTTCTTTTACTACACCATAAAAAAGTGTTTTGTTCCAAACTGCTCCACAGTGGGTGCAGAGAACGAGAGGACATATCTGGAAATGAAAGCTGCAGCTGCACAATGAGCCAGTGAGTGGGACTGAAACGCCAACATGCTTCTCTGAAAATGAGAAATTAGGACAAAAAAAATCACCGAGATGAAGGAGAAAGCTGGTGTGGTTTAAAAAAAAAAAAAAAGAAGAAACAGAAAGTGATGGAGCTCTCACCCAGCAGGGAACGCCAGCAGACACATGGGGCAGCTCTGCAGACGCCCTCCTCCTCCTGGTCCTCCTTCTCTTCCTCCTCCTGGTCCTCCTTCTCTTCCTCCTCCTGGTCCTCCTCCTCTTCCTCTTCCTCCTCCTCTGACACCTCCCTCCTCCCCCGCTTCTTTAACCTCCATTAGCTCTTCTTCATATTCACCCTCCTCCTCCTCCACTGGGCTGTCAGGTATCAGCGGTCTTTGTCTTCCTCGCTCTCCTCCTTTCCTCTCCTCTTCTCCTCCTACACTGGAGGTTCTCTTAGTGGACGTTTGAACAGATGTTCTGACGTTGAGACTTTTCCTGCTGTGGGAGGACAGCTCAGGTAGAGTCTGTACTGGGAGGTCCTGCTGGGAGGGGGTGAGCCTGAGAGGACCTGGACTAGATGAAGTCCTCAGAGACGGTTCAGGGAAGGGAGCGACGTCCTCGTTGAGGTCACACCAGCGCTGATCATCCTCCTTCAGAGCTGAGGGTCTCTGAGGCGACACAAACAAAACAATTTGTTTTCAACTTTTTAAACAGAGCGGAAACGTCCCACCGCGAGACGACGTGTGAATAAACACTCAGCGAGTTTTGAGGGGCAGTCGGTCCTGAAATGTTCCAAACATTTTCAGGGGTGCTTGTGTGAAAACAGCTGATGGTACGTTCCTCAATTTTGTCTGAGCTTCAAACTACAGAATTTATAAAACCAAAGACAAGAACATGTCCACAATAGAGGGTACGCCCTGATGTCACATCCCCTCAGGAACAAACCCCTCATTCAGAACATCCAGCAACATGGCGTCCTACGGCGAGGGACTCAACGACAACAGAAGTGAAAACAAACAAATATCTAAACATTGTAGAGAGCTGTCTCCCCCTCCTCTCTAGAGTCGATGCTCACATAGGTTGCCATGTGGTGGACACTGAAGCTTCAGTGTTTATCCAGCTCTGCATGGGTCTGTAAACCTTTCTGTGTTCTAACCTCTCTCCATTTTTCAAAAGCATCTCCAATATTGATCCTAGTTTGAGCACGTTTCTGCTCGTGGAGCTTATTAGAAACATGCAGAGGCTTTTTAGGTCGGGTACAATCACTTCTATCTGAACCACTTCTCTTGCCCGTTTCCATCACTACAACACCTGTTGGTTTGACCTGATAACTGCTCTCATATCTGGCAAACCGAGGGGCGTCCAAAACGGCCGTGTGGGGGAACTCCAGTTTTCTGACTTTTATATGTAGCCGATTTCAAAGCCTGGAAGAACACAAAGCAAAGCCTGAAGGCGTGCGAGAGCTGGGGTTGGATCAGCGGTCGAGGGGAAACTGATTAAATTGCCATTAAATCATGATGTAGTGGGTAATCATTCCCCTCGCACCCCTCCAAAACAATATCAGGGCATTCTCCTGAGTGTGTGAGAGGAAGGGGCTTCAGACTGAAGAATGTCCACAGACACACATTAGGTACATGTTTAAACATCTGGTCACACATACAGCTGTGGATGGTTCTGGAAGATCAGGGATGAGGTCCCAGTTCTGGTCCTGCAGGTAGAGCTGAGCAGACTTCAGCGTTAACGCCCACAGAGCCTCCACAGCAGGAAGCTGCTCTTTGTTCCACCAAGCTGCTGCAGGAACCACAGACCTGTGGACCAGAGAGACACTGTCATGGTGATCTCGATTATTTAACTCAACAGTAGAGAGTCCGGGTTTTACTGGACGGATCGTTATAGACAGTTTGGAAGTTTTTGGTTTATTATGACGACTGTGTGTTTGGTCAGGAAGCCCCTAACTCGACACTCATGCTCAGGACAAAGCAGCAACCTCCAGTGTTTAAAAATGAAGTTGATGCTGGAGTGTAAAATCCTCCAGTTCCTCGAGTGTCCACTAGAGGCTGGCTGCAGAAGCACAGGAAGTCACATACACACCCATTCTAAAAAGCCTGTTTTTACAGAAAAAAATTTCTGTTTGAAAAGACGACCCTGAAGATATTCTGCAGGATTTCATCTTATTTCACGATCGATGGACAATCAAATGTGATCTTTCAAGAGGCGAGTTTCAGGTGTGATGAATAGTTTTCTGCGTATCAAATAAAGGAGGTCAAACAGCTTTTGACGTCTTTGTTTTAAATGAATTCAGAGAAACCTGCGTACCATCTGTTTTAGAACCCCCCCCCCCGTTCAGTTTGTTTCCCCGCTCTGATCAAACCTCGTCGTAACTCACCCTGCGTGTGTCTGAACTCGACATCTCGTTAGAAAGCTGTTGCATTTTAACACTTGTTTTTTGACAAGTTCATCACGAGAAGTTCAATCTAGATTGAATCCTCTGACACACAGCAGGGGAGAGATTTCACTTTTCCCCTCTCTCTCTCTTTTTCTTCTTAAATTATTTTGTATGCATTTTTAATCTGTCAATCAAATTATTTATGAAACGCCTCTTTGATGTGGGGCTCAGCGTGCTTCTGTGTCAATTACAAAGCCAGAGAGAAAGAGAGAGAGAAACATGGAGAGCTCCGAGCGAGCTGCATGCGTTAAAAAAGTCAAATGTTGTCAGAAACAACAACAGGATAAATCGGCTGTGAACATGTGATATCTGCATAATGACTCTCTGACATCTTCATCCCTGTACTCTCCTGTAATGAAGACTCTGTGGTATTTGGTGGATCGGGTGTAATGTACAGATTCTCTCCTGAGTTTTATCCATACATATCATCTACCAGCATGCTCCCAATGCACCATCTCCTTAAAGAGTTTGTTTCTCAGCTCCAGATTTAGCCTCACAGAAAGTTATGAGTTCATTTGGACTTCTCTGAAACATAATGCATCCGCAGTGCAGTAAGTTTGACCCTTTTTAGCTTAGGCTCTGTTCTTATTGGTTGTGCAGGAGAGACTATAATTAAATCATACTACTGAGGTTGGGGCTGCAGGATGGAACAGTGGTGGTTAGCGCTGTGTGGAGGTTCCTGGTTTGAATCCCTGTCTGACAGGAGCCTTTCTGTGTGGAGTTTGCATGTTCTCCCCGTGCAGCTTCCTCCCACAGTCCAAAGAAATGCTCGTTAGACTAATTAGTGACTCCAAAACGTTCAGGGTGCCGGCAGCCTATAGCGGTTAGTGCTTGGCCCCATGTGTGGAGGATGTCGTCCTCTCAGCAGGCGGGCCGGTTCAGAGTCCAACATGTGGCTCCTTCCCTGCTCTCCTTTGCTACTATTTATTTTTTCCTTTTAAGTTATTTTTTGGGCCTTTCAGCCTTTAATGGATAGGACAGCTTACGAGAGACAAGACATGTGAGGAGAGAGTGGGGGGGGGGGGGGGGGGGGGGGGCAGGATTCTAACCCACTGTCAATGCTAAGAGGACTACAGCCTCAGAACATGTTAATCTCTGCTGTAAAAACAGGCTTTTTAGAATGGGTGTGTATGTGACTTCCTGTGCTTCTGCAGCCAGCCTCTAGTGGACACTCCAGGAACTGCAGGATTTTACACTTCAGCATCAGCTTCATTTTAAAAGACTGGAGGTTTCTGCTTGATGGAAATAATTAGCAGGAAGCCAAAAAATGTTTTGATGTTTCATGAAATGTTTTTACTTTGTAACATGTGAAATACTTATACATTACAGTGAAGTGTTTCAGGCGTTTGGTGAAATTTCACAAAGCATTTCGTGCAGTTGTCCTTCAGGGCCACCGTATTTTATGCATAATGTACATAAATAATTTGATATGAAATGTTTAACTTTCATTCGGGGTGGAACAGATACACAAACCTGCTTTTGAATTATTTAAATTTTCACGTTTCTAATTTTCTTGTTGAATTCAATAAGCCAAAACAGAATGAACAAAGTAGGGTTCAGTATTTCAGCTGTTGTGTTTTAATAGATTAACAACAAGCCGAATTATCTAGAAAGATCCACTTGTTCATTAGAGACATTAAATTACGCTGCTCTTATTATGAGCTTCAGCTGGTAATCAGGAAAACATTAAATTGTTATAAATGTAAAGGGGGTTCGTTCTCCGGTTAAACTCCAGCGCCCTCCCCGTCTCAGAACACCCACCTCCCGGGCTCCGCTGTCCTGTCACCGGGGACCAGAGGACTCTTCCTCTGTGTTCCTCTTGGAGAAAAGTCCGGCTGAAGATCTTCCACTGAGGATTTCTTTCGCTTCAGTTTAGACTTTAGTTTTAAAGGTTTTTCAGCCATTTAGTAAAGTCGCTTCGGGGAGCAGCTTCGAAACTTCGCGCTATTTTGGGTAAGAGGGACTTCCTTGTTCCTGAGTAACTACGTCACGTTCTTTATGGGACATCCCCCGCGCATGCGCGTACCAACATTGATATGTTATATTATTTATATTATACTAAATTATGTTATTGTATAATGAAAAATAATATTATGTTACCTTACATTATATCATATTCTATATATGGAGAACATAAAAACACCAGTAAACACGAGACTCGTGTAGACAGACACTAGTAAGTTATTTTACTGTTTGTTCATATTTTAGTCTTTTTATTATATTTCTTTATAACGTCTTTGTTTGGATAGTTTCTATCTTTTTGTATTCCTTTAAGTCTAATGTTTCTGTTTAACCCTGAATGTCGAGCAGGGACGAGGAGTGCAAATTAGCCACAGCTAGAAACTTGTATACATAGAATAACTTTGTATTTTATATATGAAGCGATGTTCATTGCATGAGTCCCTGCTAAATAAACAATCAGTTATTTTACATTACTATGCAGACATGTGGTTGTGGTGAGGACAGCTGCAAACTTCAATATATCAAATATTCTAAATAAAAGTAAGACACTGACAGGGATCATTTTACTGCATTATGAGGACTCCTTATTTTCACTAAAGAGAGGTTTGAATAGTGGAGCTATAACTCAGAATGTAGTGGATGTATTTGACAGATTCATCTCAGAGATTGTGCACAGAACTCTGTTATTCCCTCTGTATGACTGCACAATTGGAAAATAGCTCTGCAGTCTTTTTGTGTCCTTGAGTCTGATTTCTTTTCCAAATCACTTTATTTTAGACGCACAGTCGCGACCATCGATGAAAGTCCTGCAGATTATTTTAAAAAGCTGCTGAAGGAAAGAAGATGTGCAACAAAAACTGTGTTTGAACAAACCAGCGAGCAGTGTTTGGCAGCAACGATCCATCCATTTTCTGTTCAGCGCTAACCACTACACCACCGTGCAGCCCCAGATACAAGCATGGACAATTTAAATCGATTTGTCAAAAATATGTTGTAGTGTTCTCTCCTCCTGCACACACCTCCAACCCCCCGTTAGCACGAAGGAGTTAAGCACAAGCAAAACTGTATTTTGCTTGAGCTGCATTGTGATATGTGTACATTTATTTGAAATAGCTGACAAATTATAAATAAATTAGTAGACAAATAAATAGGATTGTAGTGTTAAAAACAGCTAATTCATTGTTAAAAGTGTCATTAAAACAATTGTAAAAATGCATCAAAGGTTGAAAATGTGTAAAAAAAAAAAAAAGATAAGTGTTGAAAACAGAGTCAGTCTGAAGATTTAAAACACTTTAAAAGCGAGTTTCTGGTTAAACTTTTAAAATATACGGATCTCTGTATGTGCAGAGTTATTAATCTGTTATCTACCTGTGGAGTCTATTGACAGATAAATGCTTTTGGATTGATTAGTCACACAGTGTTAGCGTGTGTGTGTGTGTGTGTGTGTGTGTGTGTGTGTGTGTGTTTGTGAGTGAAAAGTGTTTACTTTCAACACTGTTGTTTGTTGTACTTACCTGTCATATTTTGTATATTTGCCTGTGGAACAGAAAACATTATTGTAACTCTGTAAATAATTTTACACAGAAACAGAAATTAAATTCTTAATGACGCTGCCAGAGAGGAAGCATCGTGTCTGAACACATATAACATATTACCCTTTTTCAGGGCACAACTCAATCACCTGTGTCCTGCATTGTTGTGTTAGCATGCTAATGTTAGCGCTCTTTAGTTAGCTCGTAGCTTCACATTGCATGTAAACTGACACAGAATGAGCGTGATCTAAAAACTCTTACTAACATCCAAATAATCAGTGAGTATGTTCTTCTTCTTCTCTTTAGTTCTTGACTAAAACATCTTTTATACACAAGGGGAGGAGCCGGCCGTCCCGTCCATGTAAACACGGCTCAGACAACAACACAGCCAGCGGGACTCGAGCTGATTTGATTTATTTATGTGTTAAGTTTTGCACGTTCTTCCTTTAATGCACACGATACAGCGTGGCTTCAGCTCTGTGAAGAAGGTTACATCACAGGAGAATGCTAACTGTTATGATGATTCTGTGTTCCCTCTGCTAGGACACACATTCAGTGGAAAGTTGAAGTCATAGTAATGGTGGGACTTTCTGAGCCTTCTGAGCTTTTGGCCATAAGAGAGGGACCAACGGAGAGCGGCTGCAATTATGCAACGGAGAGAAAAAAAACAAGGGAAAGCTGGACTGAAGGGAAGGGAAAGGAGAGAGAGTGTTATTCCAAAGAATGGAAAACAGCATTAGAGGAAAGCCTGCCACTTTGAAATAAGGTGAGAGCATTTTCTGGACACGGTGCCACATAAGATGAATATTCCAGAAGGATCCTGAACTGCTGACCATGAACCATCCTCTTCTTTTTTTTTTTTTTTTTACCTTGACCGCAGAGGGGAAGGAACACAAAAGCAGAGCAGTGGGCCAGGCCTGTGGTACACGGTGCTACTCTGGGAAAAAGCAACCCGGCGCCTGGAAAGAAACGTTATGTCATCCGTCCCCACGTGACGCCGTGTTGTTCTGCGCTGCCATGGCGACGCCGGAGACAGCGAGGAGAGTAAAAGTGAGGTAGCAGAAGTTCTGTTTGAGTTAAAGAAATACCCCCAAAAAAACGTGTTATATCACCAGGCGACCCCTCCAAGGAGAGACGAGAACATAAACAGGAACGTGTTCAGGTGTTCCTCGTGTAATTTAGCCACTTGGACAAAATTGTTTTTTAGGCTGAAGGCTTTGAGATGTTCCAGAGTTACAAAAACATACCCTGGGTATTCCACAAGCTCGGCTTCATTACTTCTATGGTCCACGTTCTTCAATATGCAAACCCCATTTAGAAGTTCTGCTGCTCGTAGCCATTTTGTAAAGCTTTGGACACTCGGTCAGCACCTCATTTGGTTTAAAAAAACTTTATGAACAGGGGCACAGTGGTTAGTGCGCGCGCCCCATGTACAGAGGTTGTAGTCTTCAAAGCGGGCAGCCCAGGTTCAAATCCAGCCTGTGGCTCCCTTCCCACATGTCATTCCTCCCTCTCTCTCTCCCTGATTTCTGACTCTGTCCACTGTCCTATCTCTCCATTAAAGGCACAAAAAGCCCCAAAAATAAAACTTTATGAACAGTTCATTGTCCCTGTCCTCGAGTGAAATGAGAAGATGGTCTTCAATCTCACACGGCACAGGCCTGCCCCCCTGAATAGTCCAGCATAACCTTCTTAAAACTCTTTTATTCAGCACACATGCTCCTGCTCTGGTCGACATGAAGAACCAGTGAGAGTGAGCAGGAAAATGTAACTTTCCCAGCAGAAACTTTAAAAGAACGTTGGAGTGATGATTTTAGCGCTTGGCTGTGATCGCTCATCGTATCTGACTTCTTTTTCTCGCCACTTTCTGACGACTAGCTAGGAAAGGAATTAACCACCCAGCGACCATGAGGAAGCTACAGGCTGTTTTATTTATTTTTTAATAGTATGATCCTACAACCAACTGGCACCTGATCAGGTAGGTTGGCTGTAGTTAGCTCCTGCTTGTTGAAGACGTAAACTGTGAAATGAATGCACGGCAGAGAGAACACAGGTCGGCAGGTAAATCAGACTGGCTGATCATCATTTCATTCAGTCTGCATTAAACTATTGGGCAGAGTTATTACAGTTTGAGAGATTTCAAAGCTGCAAACAAGAGGAAGAGAGAACGATGACTGCAGGAGTTTTATTTCTCCCAAACGAGACGTAAACTTTAAACACATTTGTCCTTTGCATCAGCTACTAAATCCAGGATGTCAAATCTGTCTATGTTGCAACAACACAGGAGAGTAGTCCAAACGAGTTTGTTTTAGCAACTGCATTTCTATTAAGGTCCACAAGGTCCACTTAACGGAGTCGAGGCTGGACAAGACTTTGAGTTATGGTCATCCCTTCATGTTCACCGTGAGCAGAAGAATAAATCTGCAAAGAGAGGAAGAGATATACAAGTACGTAAGAACATGATGAGCGCAGATGAGTTCATGTGGAAGAAAAGAAGAAGAAGAAGAGGAGGAGGTTAAGTACTGCATGCTGGCATCAGTCTGCATCCTTCAAACGAGTCTTGGCATTCACTCCGTACCGTCTCTCAGCTTTGGCCTTGATTGGATGAGACGCCTGAAGGCAGCACAGGCTTTGTATCTCACTTGTATCCATTACCACTTACTGTACACACAGACAGTCATACAGTACAGAGTTGACCATTGGGTCATTTTGATATAATAAAAGATCTGAAGCATCCTTTGTCCTTCATCGATATACGGCCAGTCTCAGAAACCATCTTGGATTGTTGGGTCTTACAGTGTAGCCAGCGTAAAGGACAACCACTTCCTGTCTTTCTTTACAGTCCAATTAGCTACTTGAAGAACGAGAACGGAGGTCCGATGGCCATCAGTTAGGTCACGCCCCCTGTACAGAGGCTGTAGTCATCCAACCGGCGCTCAAGAAATCATAAAAGACCTTACACCTTACTCCTTTAAATAAATCTGTTATTAGGCAATATGTTTCAGCAATGAAGGAAGCAACTTCCTGAGGTCAGTCTGTGAACACTCCTTCATGCCGCTCGAGTAAAAGCGATGTTTCAGTTTGTTCATGCTGCCTAATGCCTAACGCTAATGTCGTGTTCCTAATGTCATTAGTGTTACCTGAGTTTATGCAAATTGCTCTTGACTTTTGCATTCTTCTTCTTCTTTTAGTTTTATAACTCCCAACCTTTTTCCTTGCCCCCCCCCCCCCCCCCCGTCTGTATCTGACTAACACCCCTAACACCCCCCACCCCCCAGAGTTATGGCGCCCAGAGGAGAGGTTGGGAAGCATGAAGCCTTCATTCCTTCATCTGATTCTATATATTCCTTCATATTCATGCACTCATAACACTTCTCCCTCAGTGGAGGCTTGTGCAGGTTTTGCCCCTCTGGCTTCCATCACGCCGCAGTTACAGCAGAGTTTGGCTAGGAGGCGCCACAGGAGCAGCAAACTGCTGCATCAGATGACCTCCTGAGGTTAGATCATTCGGTTAATCCTGATAATTAATCACCCCTCCTTCAGTTTTTAACTTCATATAACGAGTTTAAGAGAGAATCATGTGGAATAAAGTGTTTAACCTTCGAGGTTAAACTTAAAAAACCCCACATTTTCAGTCAACTTAATAATTTAAAGTTAACATTGACATGATGATCCTCAAACAGCCTCATTCATCAGTTTGCACAACACATGAAATAAAGCATCATTCTATTAAAACAAGTAGAAACCATGGGACTATATGAACCTTTGTAACTGATCATTTCTGTTAGAAAATTGAGTAAAAATCCAAATAAATTGTAGAAAATGTTGCTAAGTGTTGTTAAACTTTCTCAGAGAGTAAAGAGAAATAATCTCCTGAATGAAACCTGATTGTGTTCACTGTCTCCTCCATCTTATCTGTGGACAAAAACAAACAGAAAAAAAGTCCTCTCATCATTCATTAGCAGGATTGTCTCTCAAGGTCTCCCAACACATAAAACTTGTTTACTCGCCGCTCCGTGCCAAACTATTTTTTTTTTTTTTTTATCACATTCAGAAGGAAAATAAATAAACCGCAGCCAGTCGAGCAGTTTGCGTTTCCCCTTCCAGAGCTAAATTTGTCTCGTCTCACAGAACACCTCCCATCCTCTCTGCAGCCAAATGATTCATAGAAACTCTCTCTATCCTCCTGCTGCGTTCAGGGCCTGTGGGAAAGATGGGAAATAGGAACTTTTGGAATCTGTTGCGCTCAGGTGACACAAGAGTGGGAGTGCATCAGATCAGCGAATAACTGGAAGGATATGGAGCCGGAAAAACATCACTGTTGACTCAAACTAAAAGAATAAACATTAAAGTTCTATAAGGGGGAACGAAATGTATAAAGTAACATTCAAAGACTCATTATGCAATAAAGATACAGAAGCATTGGTGAGGACATAAATGTGCAAAAAGTATTGATGTTGAATTATCACAGAATATTTCCTCAGGGATTCATAAAAAGTTTCTGATTCTGATCATGACCGTGGGTTCGAATCCGACCTCTGCCCTTTGCTGCATCACATCCCCCACTCTCTCCTCCCAACGTTCCCCGTCTCTCTTCAGCTTTCCTCTCCAATGAAGGTGTGGACAGTGGATATAATCTGAAAGCAGGGAGGGAGAGACACTGGGGAACCCGGGCTGCACGCCCAGGTCCAATACCAGAAATGTTGTAAATACAGGTAATACAATGCTATCTAGCGGTCCAATCACAGGGCCCACGGTCACGCCGTTTAGAAACAGCCCTCCCAAAAAGGTCCCGAAAAGAAAAAAAAGCTCATGCCATTAAGAACACAGCGTTTACATTTTGAAACAGGATTTACTTCAGTGAAACAACAATGAATAAAAAAGTGTATTTGTGTTGCTTTAATAAGTAATAATAATGTGTATTTAGGGTTAAAGATGGTATGCATTAATTATATTTTATTATCTGGATGTTTCTTCACACACTGGATGTTTATCTGACATGCCTCCTACAGAAATCTGTGCAATCTCTGTTCACTATGATGCACTATCCTGCACAGAAAACAGAAAGTTGTTGTATTTTTGTATTTTGTATTCTATATTAATTTATTCTCTGCATCATAGATATGTTTCTTGTTATTTTATGTTTATTTAGTTTCATTTTTCCCATATCCGTTGTGTCATATAAGACCAAAGCGCATTCCTCAAAGTTGATAAATCAGTCTCTCTCTGATTCTGATGTAAAAGTTTTGGGTGAATGAATGGGGGGGTGATCACTGACAGTGGCCTTTATTTATGTTTTTATAATTTATGCTCTGTTCACATCTTGATCTTTCAAATAACACCAAACAAAGAGTGACATTCAAAAGTTCAATTCTAATGAAGTGGGAGAACAAAGCAGTTTGAAAATACAGAACTGTTACACTTAGTCTCTGTTGATCGCTGCAGAATTAATGAGAAAACAGTTTCAAGGGAAAGTTGTGTTTGCTTTTTTCCCATGGGACGCGAACGCAGCCTCTCCCTTCACTTCTCCTTGCGCTCTCTCTGCAGGGCAGCAGGGGGTGATGGCTTGTTCCTGGAAGAGCCCAGCCTGCCTGCAGAGTCACTCACATTCCTGGCTGGGATTCAATGACTGAGCCAGACACACAAACACAGAGGGAGGGGGCGAGAGAGAGAGAGAGAGAGAGAGAGAGCGAGAGAGGGAGGGAGAGAGAGAGAGAGAGAGAGAGAGAGAGAGAGAGAGAGAGAGAGAGAGAGAGAGAGAGAGCGAGAGAGGCTGGCTCTCAGACTTCTCATCTCCATACAGTCAGAGTGAACTGCGGGGGCAGACGGAGCGGGTTGCTGCAGTCCTCGACAGCGGAAAGAGCCGCAAATAAGGATTTTTTTATCGAGCTGTATCGACCCACAACTCCTGCTTTTGTTTCATTTTCACCCACTTCTCTTTGGAATCCAACAAACGGAACTTTTCTCTCGTGTGGAGTTTGGAGAGCCGGGGTTTCTCCGGATATGGACAGTCTGCGCCCCGCTGCAGGGAGCGACTGGCCGGTGTTCACTCTGTAGGCTCGGAATAAAACTGTAATCTGGGACTTTTTCTTACTGGATGTTTGATGAAGCGCTTCGCCTTTTCGTTTACTTCAGGGACGCCGTGGATTTACCAGGTTCAGGAACGGATAGATACTACTCGTGATTCCCGGTCGACGCCAAGAAGGATTTACGCTTCTAAAGTTGCAGGAAAAACATGGAGACTGTAAGTCGGCAGAGCTTCCAGCCTCATCCGGGACTGCAACAAACTCTGAAGCAGTTTCAACACAGCTCTATGAGCTCTCTGGGCGGACCGGCGGCTTTCTCTGCCCGGTGGCAACATGAGCTCCTCTTCAAGAAGGACGGGAAGGAGCCCGAGCCGGTGCTGCAGCATTTGCCGCCGCCGGTGATGCCCGGCCCGCTCTTCATCCCGTCGGACCGATCCACGGAGAGGTGCGAGACGGTGCTGGAAGCCGAGACCATCTCGTGCTTCGTGGTCGGCGGGGAGAAGCGCCTGTGCCTGCCGCAGATCCTCAACACGGTGCTGCGGGACTTCAGCCTGCAGCAGATCAACTCCGTGTGCGACGAGCTGCACATCTACTGCTCCCGGTGCACGGCGGACCAGCTGGAGATCCTAAAAGTCATGGGGATCCTGCCCTTCTCCGCGCCGTCCTGCGGCCTCATCACCAAGACGGACGCGGAGCGGCTCTGCAACGCCCTGATCTACGGAGGCGCCTACCCGCCGCGCTGCAAGAAGGAGCTGAACGGAGGCGTGCTGGAGCTGGAGCTCACCGAGAGGAGCTTCAAAATCTACCACGAGTGTTTCGGCAAGTGTAAGGGCTTGTTCGTACCGGAGCTGTACACGACCCCCAACGCAGCGTGCATCCAGTGCATGGACTGCAGACTCATGTACCCGACGCACAAGTTCGTGGTGCACAGCCACAAGGCGCAGGAGAACAGGACTTGCCACTGGGGCTTCGACTCGGCCAACTGGAGGGCGTACATCCTCCTCGGCCAGGATTACACGGGGAAAGAGGAGAAGGCCCGCCTGGAGCAGCTCCTGGACGAGATCAAGGAGAAGTTTGACTTCGCCAACAAGTACAAGAGGAAAGCTTCGTCCAGGGTGAGTCCATATGCTTTAACAGCTGACAGTGGAGCTCTAATTCAGCGCCATTCAGACTCTACTTTCTGGTTTGTCTGTATTCCCCCACTTCTCAAAATCTGCTTCATGCATTGCAGCTTATTTTAAAATCTTTAAATCAAGTAACCCCCCCCCCCCCCCCCCCCCCCATCTTTAATTTCAATGCAGCTTTGTGCAGTGTTTCCTCCCCTCTATGGAAACTCTCACTAAATGATCTGGAGAAAAGTCTCTGTGTGATTTCTAGAAATAGTTCCAGCTGGAGGAAGTTCTGTAGCTGTGAATCCCAGAGAGGATTCCCTGAAATGTCCCAGTTAAAGGAAATCATCAATGGTTAATCCTGGCTTG
This sequence comes from Labrus mixtus, assembly GCF_963584025.1. NCBI lineage: Eukaryota > Metazoa > Chordata > Actinopteri > Labriformes > Labridae > Labrus > Labrus mixtus. The sequence continues at coordinate 10,439,025 of NC_083626.1, read as the reverse complement.
TGACCGGTTTCCCCTGAATGCATCTTGTGATAAATCTGTGTGTCTGTGTGTCAGTGAAGGAACCACCGAGTGTTTGGTCATCATTGATATGTTGTCACTAATTGAGGCTCACCCAGCGGTGACAACAGAACACCTCTGCTGGTCATAAAGCCATTATCTGCCTCTCAGGCTGCTCTTTATGAGCCTCCACTGTAAATACAATCTCTTTTACCAACAAATGGCTCAATGGGAAACAACAGTCAGAGGAGGGTGTGTGTGTGTAGATTAAACATCAGGTCAGATGTAAAGGAAACATTTACACGTTCACTGTTATGACAAAAATCTGCATTTCTTCATCTTTGTGTCATGTTGACTTTGTGTTCTCCGTGTGTCGGACTGTCATGTTTCTCACTTCCTGCTGCTTTAATGAAAGTTTGCATCTTGGGGTTTTTCCTCACAGCGTCTGATTCTCCTGATTGTTTAAAAAAAAAATATATTTGCAGAATCAGATGTTGGCTTTGTTTTCCTGTTGGATTGGTCACCACATGAAGCAGCTCAGACTGAAGCTGAAATACTTAATCCATTAACTGATTGCAAGGAAATCCATTTGAAAATCACATCGTAGAAGAAATGGACATTTGTTGGTTGGAGGCTTTTCTGATTGTCTTTGTCATGCATGGCGATATATTGAAGAGTTTATCTCCTGTTTATGAAAATGTGATTTGGGACTTTTTCTCACTCGTGCACTGAATCCGGTTCCATCCCCGCTCGGCTCTGCTGGGTTTCTTTTGGGGCTAAACTGACTGTAATGCTGTTAGAAAAGCGGGATTATAATCTGTGCTTTGGTGTGCAGGCAGGCAGGAGTTTGTAGAGTTGGGTGGTAGTCTGATAAAAGGGATCCCCCCCCCAACCCCCCCTCCCTCCCCTCCCCCCCTGAAAAAAAAGGCTAGTGCAGCCATTTGCATGAACTGTTACACATGAATGGAGTTGATGAAGCAGGGTTTAGAAGTATTGTGGTGGAAACATAATATGATCCCAACAAAGGGGAGCATTCAGCAAACATCAGACCCCCCCCCCTCCCCCCCCCCACATCCACCCAGGCAAACCACCCACCTCTGACACACTCACATACTTCACCTATACTGCCGATGATTGAGAGACGCTCTGACATCATTTTCCCTCCTGACACCTTCATTTATTGAGCCGCTGATACCGAGTACTGATGCATGCAACGTTATGCACACAGGTGTGATGTGATTACAATTGTTGTTGTTTTACCTGCGCAGACAACTTTCAGAGTGGAGGGAGTTTCAAGCATTGGAGAAAAACATCTTAAAACATAAAGCAGACTAATGCAGTGTGTTTTTTTTTTTTTTTTTACTGGTTTTTAATTCCCTGGTCGTTTGTCGTGGTGAAGAGGGGACTGCTGCAGATAATTTGGCTATTTTTTCAAAACCTTGCAAGCCAATGACGTGTAAGGGTTTCAAATTTAAAAGGCGAGCACAGCACCTATCCTCAAAGTCAGGTAGTGTCGGCTGCAGCTCGGCTCGGTCGGAGGTGTCTGCTGAAGCCCCCGGTGGTGCTGTGACCATCGTCACACACTGCTTCTGCGATGTTTCTGCTTTTAACGGCCCGTGTGTTTAATCACCAGGACGCGTTCTTCTTTGCCGCTTTATCAAAGTAGATGTGGGTGGCAGCAGTAACACCTCCATGGTGGCGGCGCAGAGCAGTGTGCACTTTAGTTTAGGCTGCTGGTTTGGAGCGTTGAAGAATAATTCTGCTCAAACAAGTGGATCATTGAAGTGATGGTATTTTTTTTGTCAAAGGTGCAGGTATACTCTTTTAACACCTTTTTGTAATCGTATGTTTGAGGTCACACTTGGAGCTTTTCTGACACTGCTTGCCCTGCGTATCTGAACTCTTGTTGATGAGGCTCGGTGAGTAACTACAGAGTGTTTACATCCCCGCGGAGCTCTGAAGCTTCTTTCACAGAAGTCCTCCAAAGAAAGAGAAATCAGGGAGACCCTTGAAGTCGTGAGGAGAGCCAAAGTCCTGCCATGCATGGTGAATACCCACTCCTGGCACACACTTTCATTCAGGCTTGAGTGGGCACACCTCGAGAACCCCCCGCTTCCAGGGGCCTCTTCTATTTTTACAAGTGCCGACGGGGCACCCAAGTGTTAAGCCCCCCCCGGCTCATTTCAGCCCGCTTTTTAATTCGACTTCTCTTTCTTTCCCCCTGGAGTACCCCGTTTCAAAAAACACTAATGAGCGAGTACCCGCCAAGCAGGAGTTCAGGAATATTTCTGAATTCACGGCGCTCTTTGTCAGCATGTTTCAGCCGACACACTTTGAAAATGTTCCTGCTTCCATGTGAGGCGAAGTGCCAGACTGCTGCTGCCTTCTACCTCTCAGCGCGCAGGGAAAAAAAACGCCATCATGTGCGTGCTGTCAGGCGCGGAGACCGGACGGCTCTGTGAATATTAATGAGGCTTTGCAGAAGTGTTAGCAGCAGTCTCGCATGCAGACAGACACAGGAAGTGATATTGCCACACTTCCCTCCTCGCAGACACTTTCCGAGAGCTTCCTTCTGAGACGCACACACGATGCTTTTATCTGAATCACACACCATTTAAAGGAAAAACTGCTTTTTTATATGCAGCGAGCCTGCACTGAGAGTTTGCAGCAAAAGTTCATTCTGAGTTCTTATCGGGGAGGATGTGAGCCACGGCGCTGATTGTAAACAGAAACGCAGCGAGCTATTGAATTGTTTAAATGAGTTTATGTGCAGGGTGTGGAGCAACTTCTCTCCCGGGCGACTCCTGCCAGCCGCTGGCTGCGAGTCCTCTGGTTTCTGGCTGGTACACATGTGGGTGGCACACATAATCAGCGGCTTTCCGCATCAGGATGTTTAGATAAGGATTGCGGCTGCAGATTTAGAATGTCGCTAACTTCATAATTCGCCCTCAAGATGATGTGATTTCTGCACAGTCCGTCTGTTTAAGGGAGATATGAAACAGAGAAAATGGGGACGGATGGAGGAGGGAGGAAGGGGGGGTGCTTACAGTCGAGCCAGCTCAAGCTTGACTCATGCTTGGTTCAAAACCAGCAAGTTTACGTCAGGCGTCTTCTTTTTTTTTTCTTCTGGTGCCTTCCTCGAGGGCGAGGATCCTGCTCCAGTCTCACGCTCAGTTTGTTTCAGCTGCAGATAGAAGCAGACAGTCAGACATCAGGTCAGTGCTCACATCGACGGGAGGGAGACTTGAACTCATCTGCTCACCAGGATGTGTCGTCTCCAGTGTGCACACATTAGCTTATAAATAATGACAGATCCAGATGTCATCTTCATTTTCACATTTAATCTGAATCCTGCGGTGATGAGTCATTTTTAAAACAAACCTTCAAATCATTTGCAGCTTCCAGCGTCTTAAATGTTCCTGCTTTCACTTGTGATTGATGACGGTGAATGAAGAGTCTGTGGATGTTGGACTGTTGGTTGGACATAAAAAAAAGACATTTGAAGATGAAATATTTCATATTTCCAGTCTGGTCCCTGATTAAGGTAGACGAATCAAAGATCAAGATATTATTGTCACTCCTACAGATGTTTGGAAAGAATTCAGTCAGAAACAATGAAGTGTGTGTAGAAGCCATTTTGAGTCCATGCTCCACACATGTTGTGTTACCGTGCTGCCGACCCGCTGCACATTCCTGCACGCTGCCTCCATGCTTCATCGTGTGGGCGCTCGATCAACGAGCTCAAACTGAATCTGTAACTTTCAACTTTTCAGTCCTGAAATTGTAATAAGGGAGAAGAAACATTCTGGTTCTGAATCACTGGACTGAAATATTTGGCCTCCACTCTCTGATGTGCAGGAGCCAAAACTTCCCCTTTTACTTCTACTTCCACATCCACCCCCACCCCCGAGGAGCCGCTCGGGATATCTGGCCTCCAGCTGAAGGGGCTGCTTGTTTCAGGAGGGCGGGGGGGAGGAGGAGGGGGCTCGGCTCAGAGGAAGTGAACTCCCTGAGGGGATATAGGCCCATGTCCTGTTTCATATGCAAGACGCAGTGCTGGCTCAGCCCGCCATGTCCACCCGGAGGACGGGACAGCAGCTGGTATCTGTGTGTGTCAGGAGCTGCTCAGGAATATTTCACCTCTCTCTCTCTCTCTCAGTCTCTCTCTCTCTGTCTCTGAGTCTCTCTCTCTCTCTCTGTCTCTGAGTCTCTCTGTCTCTGAGTCTCTCTCTGTCTCTGAGTCTCTCTCCCTCTCTCTGAGTCTCTCTCTCTGTCTGAGTCTCTCTCTCTCTGTGTCTCTCTCTCTCTGTCTCTGAGTCTCTCTCTCTCTGAGTCTCTCTCTCTCTCTGTCTCTGAGTCTCTCTCTCTCTCTGTCTCTGAGTCTCTCTCTCTCTCTGTCTCTGAGTCTCTCTCTCTCTGAGTCTCTCTCTCTCTGTCTGAGTCTCTCTCTCTCTCTCTCTGAGTCTCTCTCTCTCTCTGTCTGAGTCTCTCTCACTCTCTCTCTCTGTCTGAGTCTCTCTCTCTCTCTCTGAGTCTCTCTCTCTGTCTGAGTCTCTCTCGCTCTCTCTCTCTGAGTCTCTCTCTCTCTGGCACTTTTCTGTCCTGGTGGTTCTTAAATTTAGACCTTCTCCTCCGTGCTTTGGAAAGGAGGAAGCCACCAATTCAATTACCCCGGTTTAATGAGCTCTGCTGTCGGGCCAGGCTGCCAGTCTGGACTCTTAATGGAGGCCAGTGAGTCGGTGCTGCGAGGCATGACTGAGGGTCGGACAGATCAATGCCACATTGACATTCGGGTGTCTTTATGTCGACTGTGATTGAAACTCCATCACTTCCTGAGCTCCATTAAACAGAAAGTCTCTCGAACAAAAACTCTTCCTCTAAATATACATGTTGGTTTTGACCTGCGGGCACGGCGAGCATTCAGAGGAAACGGCACCAAAAAGAAAACGACTTTTTAATGATTTGGAGCGTGAATGCTCTCCGCCTGAATGGTATGCAAATGAAAGTCAATTAAAAGGAGGCTGTTTAATTAGTAGTTAAGTTTGTGTGCTGAAACTTCAGCTAATTACTTTCCACATATGCTGCCGCGTCTCCAAAGCTCTTTCATTTCTCTCCCGCTGCAGAGAATCAGCCACAAAACACGCCTGCAAGGCTCCTCGGCGAAAGATTTGAGGAACAATTGAGATGAAAAGTCAGCGATGTTTTTGATGCGCTTTTTTAAACAGAGGTTTGCAGACAGGAGAGAGAGAGAGAGAGAGAGAGAGGAGGGGCGTCACAGGTTGTGTTGTCTGGAACGGTTCTCTGAAAGCTGCCGTTGAAGTAGCGGCGGAAAATGAATGAAGAGCAGCGACTCTTTTCACTCACAGTGTCTCCGTGCCGTGATGGTTTTTTGTTTTTTTATTTCAAAGCCGTCAAAGTTCTCTGAAAAAAGAAAAAGGAGGATTTTCCTGCTCGCCGCTTGATTGTGCACGAGGAATGAGAACATGTAGAAAGTGTGTTTTGAGGATTCTGACTTCTCTGTACCTTTTGCTCGAACACCTGGCGGGCGTTTATCTTACCGTTTCACAATGATCACTGATAACCACAAAACATTTAAAAAAAAAAAAAAAAGTGAGACGGGACAGATCATTTATTTTGGTACGGTTCCAATTTTATCTCATTTTTTTAGGGGGGCTTTTTTAGGACAGTGGATAGATTCAGAAATCAGGGTGTGAGGAAGTGGGGAATGACATGCGGGAAAGGAGCCACAGGCGGGATTCGAACCCGAGTGCTGGTGACGCAGTGGTTTGTGCGCCTGTCCTATGTATGGAGGCCTTGCTCCTCCAAGCGGGCGGCCCAGGTTCAAATCCAACCTGTGGCTCCTTTCCCGCATGTCATTCCCCACTCTCTCTCTCTGATTTCTGACTCTATCCACTGTCCTGTCTCTCTAATAAAAGGCACAAAAAGCCCGAAAAGAAAAAAAGAAAAAGGGAAAGGAAAGGACAAGATTCCAGCCAATTGTAGCCCATCTCTCTCTTCCCTCCTCTCCACGGTCTCCCTCAGCCCACTGGTTTCTCCCTCCGTCAGCAGCGCTTCCTTCATGTAACAAACGGTCGGAGCAGCCGACCTACTTCTTGAAGAAGAGCTGGCCGGCTGTCAGAGTGTGGAGGAGGAGGTGGAGGAGATGAGGGGCTCCTGTTCCACCTCCCACCTACCAGACAAATCCATCCATTCAAAGATGGAGGAGGGAAAAAAAAAAAAAAAAGAAGCTTCCCGAGGAGTAGTCCACGTTGTTGCAGGCAGCCATGCATGTAAGCCGTCTGAGAGAGCTCTGCAGCACGCAACGCTCCGAGACCCAGAGCGTGGCGTGGAAATCAACGTTTTTCCTCCCACTCGCTGAAATCCCTGTCAGAATATTCATAGCCTGCCGATAAAGCGTGAAACTAACAGGCACACTCATCATCGTGCAGTGGCTATTCTTAAGTCTTGGAAGGACCTTGAGCGTGTCTCAGCGGGATTACTGTCAGAGCGTGCACGGCAGGAGAACCCGTTCACCTCCTGCAGGTGTTGCGTGGAAGAGGAGCCGTGGGTTTTATTGGCCGTCTGGCCTCGGCGCCGGCCCCTGACAAACTCTGTGTCGGTGTTTTTTTTTTTTTTTTGTGGGCATTCAATATTGATGGTAGGTTACCGTAGGCGGTGAGGTCCAGTATGTTTATTTAATGAGAGGCTCTTTGAAATATTCATCCACACACATGGCGCTCGATTCCCCGCTATTGTCTTAACTACACATCCCCCGAGCAGCTTCCTCTAACCTTCCGCCTCCTTTAACCCGCCCTGCAGCTCCTTCACCGGCGAGGAGCGGTGGTGCTCGCCGCGAGGCCGCGATCACGCTGAACTTTTGCATTTTTATGTTTGCCAAGTGGCAGAATGCTGCGAGCTACTCAACAGACTTTTACTTTTCACAGCAAACTGAGAAGTTCACACAGCTTCACGAGAAATGTGCAGGTGGAGGGATCGCGCCGACGCGAGGAAGGTGCATCGTTGCGTGCAAAGATGGAGGTTTTCACAGGGACACACAGATGTCTCTCCTCACCTGAAAAATTACATTTTCTTAATGAGTATGAAGTGGGGAGGGTCTGTAAGGGACGGGTCCTCCACAGACTGTGCATGGATTACACCCATGATAAGTCGTATCTGGTCGCTGTTATGTGTGGACGTGGAGTCAACGTTGGAGATTCATTCTGCTGTTTTTAGCTTTCATGCTAGGCTCCAATCCAACCGGTTTATCTGGAGGGAAACAAGCAGTGCTAAACTAAGCAGCAGCTCAGCTCACGGCTCAAGGCTTTACTAAGGAGAGTAAAAAACACAGATAGTAGTAACTTAAAACTGTTTCATGTAGTGATTTGATAAGTGGGACCATTAGTTTGTTAGCTTCTTGTAGAAACATATTTAAAGAACCAAAGCGGTTAGCAGCAGCTTGGCTAGCAGCCCGTTCAGACATTGTTTCTGCTTAAGCGCGAGAATGAGAGTCTTTTCAACATGAAACAGCTGTTTTCAGTGTTGTTGTTACTGGCTTTAATTAGCCTCATTTCAGCATTGTTTGTTAAATAATTGGATTATAAAGTTGAAACTCTGTGAGGCCCCGTCGTCATCCGATAAATATTCAAACATTAAAGTCACTAAAGGTCCGGCGGTGAACCACAGGAGAAGGCTGGAGGCTCAGGGTTACATCATCATGAGTTGGTTTGGTGGGGTACTATGGGGAGGGGGGGGGGGGGTACTTTGTGCTGAGTCAGCTCAGGAGAGCTCTTTGTATATGACAGCAGAGCTGGCCTCTGGAGTTGCCCCCGCCCCCCTCCATACCCCTCCCCCCTCCCCGGTAGAGCCTTGTGTTTGGGAGAGCAGCCAGCTCCACGCGACCTTTCCCTCCCCAAATAAAGAGGTGACCCACCTCACCCCTCGCCGCTCTTTAGGGGCTGGCGGCCAATCGCGTGCTGCTGAGCCGCTCCCACGGGGGCAGATGGCTGTCTGATGGAGGCTTGCTCTCTCTCTCTCTCTCTCTATCTCTCTCTCACACACACACTGAAATAACACAGTGATATAATGGATGTTTGCGTGATGAACGGTGCACTCAGACGGGTTTCAGATTTTGGCCTTACCTGGCAGAGCGTGTGTGTGCGTGTGCGTGTGCGTGTGTGTGTGTGTGTGTGTGTGTGTGAAACGCAGGGAAAACATCCGAGTAGTGAAGGCATCCTCCGCCTCATTTGGTGTGTGATTGGGCGAGGGGCTGCTCGACTGTGTGATTTGCAGTCATGTGTGTGTTTGTGAGTGTGCGTGCTTGTTTGGTGCCTGGATCAGCTGTAGGAGGAGATTAGCATTAGCTCACTGCCTACTCATTTCCATCCCCATCTGCCTGTCTCCCACAGTGATGCTCCCCCCTCCACACACACACACACACACACACACACACACACACACACACACACACACACACACACACACACACACACACACACACACACACACACACACACACACACACACACACACACTGCAAACTACACACTTACACGAGCACAGACATCCACACAGTACTCCGATCCCGCCCCCGCTCTGCCTCCTTAGTCTGATAATGAATCCAGAAGCAGACATATCGGCAGCACATCCAGCAGGCCTGGCCTACATTCTCCTCCCGTGGCGTCCCCCGTCAGAGGCCGGCGGTCCTCCTCAGACTGTCTCTGTGCGGAGTCTCACAGACTGTCGGATGGTTTCCGCGGCAGGTGTCTCACTGATCCTGTTTGAGTTTGGGAACAGGACAGGTACAGACAGAGACGGCAGCTACTGGGAGATTTTCTGGCTAATAATAAGCTGTGCTAATCTTATTTCTGATTGAACTGGCACGATTCCTCCGAGAGGAAGCCGCCAAGTCAACTCAGCAGCTTCTCTCAGCCGAGAGGATGGGACGTAGATAGTAGAGAGAGATATTTATGGTAAAGAGGCAAGACAGCAAAGCTTCATTTATAAAAGAGTGAGACGAAGCTCCTGCAGGAAGCAATGGGAGGTCAAATCACAGAGACCTTTCAGTCGTTTAAAAGCACAAAACTAAGACTTCCTCCTTTCGCGTCACCGCGTTTGTGTTCTCTGATGATGTCATCACATTGTGCCATGTGCAGCGTGAAATGTTGAGAATGTAGAGCGTGTGGGCGGCCAGGAGCTGGACGAGGAAAATCACCAATCTGCATAATCCTGTTTACATTAATATCAAATAAAAACCCAAAATAGATCCAGAAAACGTCCATTCCCCTCAATCCCCCCCCGAGGTCGTAGGAACATGAAACATCAGCTGAAAATACATCACAAGAGTAATGACATCACAGCTCAACGCCAAACTGACTCTCTTCTCCTGCAGAGCTGCGAGAATCAGAAGAACAATATCACCGTGATTATCTGCTCACGTTTCTAATGTTTTGAAGCCTAAACTTATTCTGTTTCTACTTTGAAGATTCATGACAGTTCCAGCTATGTGGTGCATAAGCTACACGGCTAAAAGAGGATTAACCTTAGCCAGCGTCGGCCTGCCTGCGCTGTTTTGACCATCTGGCATGTCTTTGGGCGCGAGGCAAAAATCAAGACACAGTCACCGTCGCTCTATGAATGATGAATTCTTGCAGTGTCAGCGCTTTTGCGAAATCTTTACCAGGCTTGATCCTCACGACACTTGGTTTAGTTTGTCACCTTCTTTGCTTTTTTTTTATTAGCTCTCGTGTTGTGGGCGAGGGGGCGTCACATTCTCACCCCGTGTCTCAGCTCTGAAAACACGCCGCCGCTCCAAAGGCAGACATTGAGAGACGCTGAAAGGACTCGAGGTGTTGTGTTGTTTTTTTTTTCTGTTGTTGTGAGGCGGTCCGGGTCTTGGGAAACCTCTTTGTTGTCATTTTTTTTTTTTTTTTTTGCATTGACTCTCTGAAGACTGAGGTGGAGAGGGGGGGGGGGTTGCAGTGGTTTGGCCTCAGCCATGTGGAAGGGCAGCTCCCAGGAGTTCTGTGAGGTATTGTTGTGGGAGCACGGGGTGGGGGTGGTGATGCTGTCCGCTGGCGAGCCATTGTCACCTCCTTTGTGGTGGGTATCAGCTGTGGATCTGTGATGGTGGGACAGATAGAGGTGATAACCCCCCCCCCCGCTCGCTGTGGGATGATCAGCGCTCCCAAAGCGCCTGAGTCATGGACCAGCGCTCATTGTTTGCCTCCCCCTCCTCCGTCCTCCGTCCTCCCTCTTACGTCTGTTCGCTCATCTTTTCTGGAAGCGTCATGGCGGCTGTGGTCCAGCACAAACAAAGACACACTGTCAGCTTTTTATTATCAATCTATATTAGTAATTATTCACATTTTCAAACAAGCATGACTCTTCTTACTCCTTACAACTTTACAATTCCTTGAGAGCTGGGACCTGCAGGATGATCTGACGCTTCGGCCTGTCATTGTGTATCACAGACAGGTCATTGATTTGCAGCAGGAGTTTTTGCATGCAATCACGGTCAGGTTTGATGAATAAGACAAATGTTTTTTGTGTAATTTAGGACCGTGTTCAGGAGCTTGCTGCAATTTTTTGTTATCAAAATCAAGAAATTAGCCAATATTTATTGTCTCTGACTTTTTTTTTTTTTGCCTTTGCATCGATAATGTTTGATTTTTGCCAGTAAAATATCCAAGTTTAACATTCAGGAGTCGTATCGACCCGAGTCCTGAGTGCTTCAAGCCGACTGACTGAAATCTCCTTTGTTTTAGTCCTGGTTATCACACACCTGACCTGACAGAACCTCGTTTAAAATGGCGTTGTGATGAACACAGAATCGGAATCAGGGTTTATTGCCAAGTACATTTACACACACAAGGAATTTGACTTGGTGTATTGGTGCTTAAACAAGGACGACAAGAACGGTCTGTCAAAGTTCAGCACAAAGTTGTCTCGTTGGATGAATGAGACAGGTCGGTCCACCTCCTGATTAATCCGGTTTAAGATTAACCAAACGTGCCACGGCGGCCGGATGTCAGAATGAGTCAGAGCGGGCCAGACAGAAGCAGTCGAGATCTGAGTGTGTTTTTAATGGACTCTTTACGGCTCTGGATGTAGAGCAGGGTCTGAGGCTTGTTCCTTCTTTTTATGTCCACCAATAAACCTGCAGAGATAACGCTCTCCATGCAGCTTGTGGTGGCGTTCATCTGCTGGCGTGGAAATATCTTTCTTGATGATTAAAAAAGGTTTTGCACGTCGTAAATATTATCTGAAGTGTGCCGTGTAGTTTTTGGACTCATACAGGAGGAGTGTTCTCGTTCTTTGTCTTGGCTTCACACGCTCTGGTCTTGGTCTGAGTCTTGGATGAGGACTTGGCTACAGCACTAATGGAAAGTCACTGGGTTTGAGGAGAAACCAGTGTTTGTATGGGGCAGGTTCAGACTGGTTGCAGACTGGAGAGGTTTAGATCCACCGGGGGAGAAAAATTCTGACTTTCAGAGCCAACCGACCGGCTTTCATTCAGACTGGAACAGAAACACAGTCAGGGAAAGGAGGCAACGACGCTGCAGCAGCGATGGGAAGTCGAGGTGCAAGGTGTGTGTGTGTGTGTGTGTGTGTGTGTGTGTGTGTGTGTGTGTGTGTGTGTGTGTGTGTGTGTGTGTGTGTGTGTGTGTGTGTGTGTGTGTGTGTGTGTGTGTGTGTGTGTGTGTGTGTGTGTGTGTGTGTGTGTGTGTGTGTGTGTGTGTGTGTGTGTGTGTGTGTGTGTGTGTGTGTGTGTGTGTGTGTGTGTGTGTGTGTGTGTGTGTGTGTGTGTGTGTGTGTGTGTGTGTGTGTGTGTGTGTGTGTGTGTGTGTGTGTGTGTGTGTGTGTGTGTGTGTGTGTGTGTGTGTGTGTGTGTGTGTTTTAAGCAGTGAAGGGTAGTTAGGCCTCTGCAGGCTCAGTTTACTCCTCAGGAATGGAGCGTTGGAAACAAAGACTTATAATGGGGTTAACATCCATCCTGCAGACCTCTCAGGACGTTCCTCTGCTCCAGGTCACCGATCTGCTGCGTGGATCGTCGCGGCCGCACTCTGGCTGATGAGGCGGGCGCGCTGATGATAAATAAAACAAAAACGCTGAAAGGAGATCCGTCTTTTTGGCGCAGACTCCAAAGTCTCAGGTTCAGGAAGCCTCCACCAGGCCCAGACTCGCTCCTCTGCTTCAACCAACCCTCCCCCCTCATTGACTTCACATCCTCACCCTTCCCCCGACACACACACACACACACACACACACACACACACACACAGGCATGCACTTACACACAGTCTTGATTTCGATTGTAAAGAACACATTGAAAAGCACATTTTTGCACATGCTCATGTCTTTCCAGGCTTCCTCTTCCTGCACACACACACACACACACACACACACACACACACTCCCTCAGTCCACTCCTGCCGAGCAGACAATAGACCTCTTGAAGCCCTGGGTGTATAATTAATGTAATTGTAGATCTCCAAGACAAGGTAATGTGTGGAGTGTGTAAGCGCCTCCGACCCACGGCGAGCACAAAGACCTTATTCTGCGTCGTCTTCCTTCAGAGAAACAGCGCAGGAGGCTAAACTGAGCTGCAGGACCTCTGTTTATGTGAAGCACCCCCGCCATTTATATACATCTATGTCATTGTGTGCGTTTTTTGTGCACGTGTGTGTGATCAGGGAAAAGGGGGGGGCGGGTCGGACATGCTGACTTATCCCATGTGACCTCTAGCCTTCTCACAGGGCTCATCTGTCTGCCCTGTTTAATTATCTTCTCTCTCTCTTTCACACACACACACACACACACACACACACACACACACACAGAGGTCAGGGCTTCAGCTGAACCTTGCCACACCCCCTCCTCTCCTCTCCTCTCCCCTCCTTGAGTTCCCTCTCTGCAGGCATGGCTGCTGAGTATCTGCATGGCTCTGCAGAGGATTAGGCCAGGTGTGTGTGTGTGTGTGTGTGTGTGTGTGTGTGTGTGTGTGTGTGTGTTTTTTCATGGTTTGCATATCATTCACAGTTTTCCCAGCGGTGTTATCGCTGCATAGCTGCGTGTGTCTCCCTCAGAGGAAGGACCAGGTTTTCTTATTTTGGCTGAGCTCTCAAACCGTCTTTGACTGGCACAGCGTCTGCAGCTATCCGCACTTCACTGAAAATAACCTTAAACTGTGCACATTATCACAACATGATTTCCATCGTGCACAAACTGAAATGTAAGTGATGGAATGAGAGCGGTTACAGTAAACACAGTTGATGAGAGTTGAGTGGCATGCTGAGAAAATGTGGCACACAGTGAAGAAGATTACAATCAGAGGTAATGAAATATCTGTCAGCATGGTCAGATGTCAGCTCATTGAGAATGAAGTGTGTTACATTTCTCATGGACAGAATCAAACATGTGCAGTAACAGCAGCATTGGGCTTTTTAAATGCACACTTCAGGGGTTCTGCAAACGTTCCCCCTCTTTACATTTCTACACTTTCTGGAGGATTCTGGGTACTTGAGGTCGGAGACAGTGGAGAGCGTTGAAGCTTTTCTTGATTTTCCACAGAGCAGAGTTTGTTCTGAGACGGGAGGCGGTGTTTAGTCTCGTCTCAAGGACAGAGCCGGAGGTGTTATGTCTCTCCCTCTCTCTCTCTGACCTTTCATGTTTTTATGAACTGGCTACTTTCCCTGTGTCAGACCTCCTCCATCTTTCCTGAACCCCCCCCCCCCCCCTCTCTCTCTCGCTCTCTCACTGCTCTCACCGTCGTCGGCTCAGCTCAGGAAGTGCTGTGAAACATCAGATTCCACTTCCTGCAGCAATCAATACATCTCAGGTCCAGCAGACACACACACACACACACACACACACCTGGTTCACACTGCATGCATGTAAAAAAAAGGGCTTTTTTATTCTGAACGACGTACAATAGAAGGATTCTATTCTTTTTCCAAGTCCTGGATGTCCTTCAGACTTTCAACGAGGAGACTTCGAGTGTTTGTCAGTGAAGAACTGAAAACTCTCTCGATGTGGAAGCATCTGTGTTCTCATCTTCCCCTCTTAATGAGCACACACACGTAAACGTCCAAAGCACAGTCCTATAAAGGGGGGGGGGGGTCCTTGAGGCTCTTGAAGGGGTTTCTGCAGAGGGGTTGTTGGACAGAATTATTGAAGATCTTAAATCACTTGACGGATGCTTTTTGTCTGCCAAAGCAGCAAAAATAATATATATTCATCAACGCACACGTTCAGGTGAGAGAGAGACTGAGCATATTGTGTTTAATATTAGCTTAAATAATCTCGTATAATTAATGAACTAGTCAACAATGTGCTGTCCTCTCTGCAGAGCGATGCTTCCTTTATTTCTTAATCATCTCGACAGATTTCTAATTCTGTTAAACTCCCTCCTCTGTGGTCGATTTTGGACTTTTAAAAAAGAAGCAGCAGAGAAACAGACAGAAACATGGAGGGATTAAAAAGAACGGAGAGTTGGACGTCTCCTTTCCAGCAGCAGTAATGAAATGATAGATCCCCGATGTGGATGGGAGCAGAAGTGGAGCGATGACCTCACAGCCACCTAATCGCCGCGTAGGGACGAGCGGGCGGCTAATGTGTCCATTAGCCTTCGCTCGGCCAGAGGAGAAATAAACCTGGCAGAAAGAGAGAGAGAGAGAGGGAAAGATGGTGGACAGGAAATAAGATGAGGTGTCCCCTTCTGCTCTCTACTGAATCCTCCTCTTTCAGAAGCTTTGGTGTTGTGTTGGAGCGAGACTGAAGCGCAGACGGCTTTTCTGATTTGAACCAAATTATTTAGTCTGAAGAAGAAAAAAAAAGACTCAAACACAACAAGAAGTTTAATCTGGAAGATCTTTGTCCCACTTTCAGAGCAGAATAAAACCTTTGTGCGTTCCAACTCTTGCATCAACATGAGGCTGTGTGGGACCGTCTCTGTAGTTGTGTAAATGTTTCTGCTGGGGGGGGGGGGGGGGGCTACAGTTCATCACTGGGGGTCAGAGAGGTTGCTGCTGATACCAGAGTTTACTCCAATGAAGCCCCCTCCCCTTCGTCATGTGACCCGTGTGGGGTGACTGTCAGTGCACAATAGCCAGAAGCCGAGGGACGGGCCTTTTTTGTGCAAAATGAAAACACAGCACATGTGAACAAGTGAAGCCGTGCAGAGTCACATGTTCACCTGCTGCTGCTGCTGCTGCTGCACCACCCGCCCTCCCACTTCCCCTTTTTCTGCGTACAGCCGGGGTGAGCGGAGAGTCGGCTGTCGGCCACACAGCGACCCTGCAGACTGTCAGTCTGAGCGCGCACCGCAGAGCCAGAGACTTCAGGTTTCAACACCACACCGACTTCCTGTCGCGCCTCCGCCCTGCTGTCAGAGACTTCCTCAACTCTTCTTATGCAGCTCAACCAAATGTCTGCAAAGTCTGCTCCCATAATGTCCGTGTGCCTACTCATGTGTCCCTCCAGGAAAACGTACACAGCTGTCAGATGATTTGTTAAACGCCCTGATGTGGAAGTCCAGTTTCTAACAACGTGGGTCATGTTTTCATTGCCATCTGCAATCATCCCTGTCAGGACAAAAGCTTCAGAAATCAGACATAAAAGAGAGCGCTTTCTTTAAGACAAATATATAAAAGGAAACCCGACCACAAGTACAACTATCACAAATAAGTATAAAAACAACTTCCTGTTTGTACTGAAGAGAAATAAATGTTGAAAAAATAAGAAGTCGTCTCTGTATTTCTCCACTCCAGTCACAACATTGAAGTAAACATACAAAGTGTGACAGAAAGGAAACGACAAAGTGCAGCAGCCGACACTACACAGAAACTAACACCAAATCAAAAACTCAGAACATCCAGAGAGTCAGATGACCAAAAGGTTATTTTTAAAAAGAAAAAACAAGGCGGGTCTAAAGAAGTGCCGTTTGGCCCGACTCCTGACAGCTGAATATTTCAATATTATAAAAATCCTGTCGGGTGGACTCGGTACGTTTTCATACACCGCTAAGTCGAGCTACAGTGCCTCCTCGTTTAACGGCGCTCTCCGTGTTGGTACTTTGGTTCTTCTTCTTCTACGCATTCATGCTGTTCGACTCCCGGGTCAAAGCCCGGCGCAGGAAGTGTGAGCAGGCTCAGAACAGAGAGGCCAGTTTGGGTCTGACTGAGGTGTAAACATGAACGACTAAATGGAGTCCCAGCCACATGATCTAGTGTGTTAATATGACTTTGTAAAAAGTGACACTAACATGTTCATACAGATTTAAAAAGTCCTCTGACACAAAACATGGACTTCTTCTAACATCCTGTAAACGTTCAGAGTGTTTCTGAGCGCCTCTCTGTGTCAGAGTAATCTGCAGACCCTCCTCCCTCACCACCGGAAGTCATGTGATTTGGCTCCAGTCGCTCAGCCTCTCACTCTCCTTCTCTCCCCCGTGCCTCTCTCTCTCTCTCTCTCTACATCGCTCAGCCTCTCCCAGAGTTCACCAGTGGAACAAAATGTCCGGCTCCGGGGCTGGAAGGCTCCAGTGTTTGCTTGGCCGGTCGGCCCGGCTCGATTTTGAGGCTGCCCGGCTCCCTGCGCTCGACCAGAAGGGCCTCTTTGTGCTCTGCCCTCACAGAGATGCACCCCGAGGCAGCTCAGAAAAAAAGAAATACAGAAAAACAAAACCAACAACAGTGACCAGGCCAGGAGGGGGGGGTTTCAGGCTGACGTTCAGGGTCCAGGAGGAGCTGCCAGAATCGGAGGTTACAAATAAAACGTGGTGAAAAGGCCGGAGAGAAAGAGAGGAAGGAAGTTTTCCATCCGAGCTGAAAAAGGCCCCACGTGGTCGCATTCCTCTTCCTCGTGTGCTAACCCCATGATGGCTGAGAGTTTTGTAATCACTGAAAGCTGATGGGAAAAAAATAAACGGTTAAAGATGTGAGAATCGGACATAACCTGCAAAAAAACCAAAATCCTTCCACAACGTAAACGATGAAGAGATCGTAACTCAGCGCGCTTTGAGAGAAACTCAATTGCAACTTTTTTTGGTCAAACTTTAGTTTTTTAGAAAAGAGTTTTTAAAACCAAACTTAACGTCTTTTATGTAAAACCATCTTTACATTCTGACAGCCTAGGCTTTTGTAAAGAAGCCTCAGTATCAGTCCTTCAAATCAGTTTCATGATTAATCAGCTTCTCTGTAACGTGATTTTCTTTTTCGAGCGCGTTTACTGCATGTGCTGGAACTCATTTCTGCATTTCTGCGTATTGATACGTTGGTGAAGGTGCAAAGGGTTCGCTCACATCCAGCAGAGATGAGTGTGATGTGTCCTGAAAGTGTGCGTCAGTGTGTAGTGCGAGTCACATGAGTTGTGCAGGTAATTGTGCCGCAGAGCAAACAAGGTTTAAAGGGCGAGACGACAAACAGGGACGGTGATTTCAAGAAATAACAAACTCATGACTATCGGCGTCTCTGAGGGCCGTAAACAGATAAACAGACACGATCTGCCGCTGCTACGTCTCCGCTCACCCCGCTGTGAATGGCCTTTATTTGCTCTGTGTGTGTGTGTGTGTGTGTGTGTGTGTGTGTGTGTGTGTGTGTGTGTGTGTGTGTGTTTCCATATAGCAGTGCTAATGAACTTTGAGCTTGTCTTCAGGCCTCAGCAGCCGTCTGTGATAGTGAACACAGAGCCGGGAGGAGGGGCAATGTTGTTTTCTGCCCTTGATAATGCTGCGAGTTTACAGCATCAGAGATACCTGCCCCACACACACACACACACACACACACACACAGAGAGCGTGGCCACCTTATTGTTGCCTGCAGGCTGAGTGCAGGGCGTGTCGTGCAAAGTCTCATTCAGAGTGTTAATGAGGCTAACCTGAAGTTCAGCGACCGGCGGTTCATTACAGAAATAGCCCAGAGGTCCTCGAGAGCAGGGCTTAAAATGTGTCATGTGTGTGTGTGTGTGGGTCGCTCCTACACAGCACAGCCAGCTAGCTAGCATTTCTATTTCAGTCTATTAGTTTGATGGGGGGGTTGCAGACAGTCGGACACCTCTACAGTAGAGCGAGGGAGGGGAAAAGCACTAATGGATTTACTTTCGTGTTTGTTTCAAGGTGCCAGACAGAGTTTCTCTCCCCCTCCCTCACCCTCCCACCCCCCTCTCAAAGTGGGCTAGGCAGCAGCTCGAGCATTAAGGCGAGGCAGGAAAAAAAAAAAAACTACTCTCCCTCTTCCTTTCATGCTTGGAGAGAGCTGCAGCATTAAGTGAGAGAGGCATCAGACCAGTGTGTGTCTGTGTGTATAAAGTGTGTGTGTGTGTGTGTGTGTGTGTAATGCACCGCCTCCTCACAGCACAGCGCTCCGGCCCCTACATTATCCCAAAAGCTGCGGCTGTGATTGGAGCGGTAATGTGGTTGCTAAGCAAATGCAGTTTTCTTGGACTAAATGGGAGCGGGCAGGACTGCTTCCTGGCTGGGTGGCTGGTGGGCCGGGCCTCGCTCACTCCAACGCTAATGCTGCTGCTGCTGCTGCTGCTGCTGCTGCTGCTGCTGCGTGCTAGCATGACTCACACAGAGACTTACAGTACATACACACGCACATGTAGAGATGCCACACTGCAGCCAGACAAAGCTCTGAAAGTAGGTTTCTCTTTGTTTATCTGTGATAACACTTAGACGACTCTGCTCTTCAATCTTTTAGGAACGATCCTGCTTTGACAACAGAAGTTCTGAGGGCGATGATAGCAGCTTTGTAGTAAAGAAAACATACATATATTGTGGCTATGTTAGAGAGTCGTGTAGCTGACGTGAATTTGGTGTAGATTGTGAATCCACTCTGCGCTGATAGGATGATGCACTACGCTCAGAAAGCTGCACACAGTCCTGTAGAATCATTTACACAGCATCTTTAAAAACACCTTCCAGTTCTGTCTTGCCTCCTGAAGCTCTTCCTAAACATAATGCCCAACAAAATCAGAAAGAAGATACTTAACTAAGAAGATATCCGACATAGAGGGCCACATCATCTGAACTGTCAAACCTTCAGAAAACAGGTGACACCTTGTGTAATATGAACTGCAGATAAGTCAACACATGCATGTCAGAAAAAAGACAAACAGGAGGAAATTAAAAGCACCAATAACTTCAAAATGAGTCATCATTGCAGCACACTTTATTATTGATGCTTTTTTTCTGGCTGGAAGTTTTTCTTAGTCTGATCACCTCGCTGCTTCGTCATGGAGACCAGCGCTGAAGTCCAAATGTGTCTTTGTTTACTTTTGGTCAGTGGGAGAAACTCCAAGCCGAGGGATAGTCGACTTTGTCAAGAGTTTGTCACATTAGCAGCCGAGGGCGAGAAGACGATGACTAATAGATGAAAGAATGGTGGTGGGCCACAACAAAAGGCTTCAGATGATTCAACCACACTGCTGCAGAGGGAAAAGATAACCACGCTAACAAATGTCCCACATTTCAGCGACGAGCAGCCAAAAAAAAACTAAAAAAAAAACTCTAACAGAAGAGTTCAGAAAGTGGAGACTTTTTTTAATTTTTTTTTTTTAAGTTTCAGAAAAAAGACGCTCCAAATGTTTCATTCGTCGTCATTCACGGCGTTCATTAGTCACGTTTGAGTCTCTTAACTTTTAATGTTGACGAGTCAGTCGGAGCAGGTTTTGCTCGATGACTTTCGTTTTTGTCAGTGGTGGTGTCAGGTGGTGGGCCAACAGGGTGGCAGCTCAATGTTGTGTCTTTGGGTTGAACCCGACTGGGCCCCATGGAGGAAAGAGCCCCCCCCCCCCCCAGGTGTGGGACCTCTGGTGCAACTTCCTTAGCCTGCTGCCGCCCCGACCCGGGATAAGCAGAGGATTATGGATGGATGGCATTTTCTGATGATAAATCATTGATGATCATCTTTGTCTTTGAATATTCGCTGAGATTTGACTCTCAAGGCGGTTTTATGACCACATTGTTTCCAATATACGTCCTAATTTTGACATTTTTAACGACTTTCGAGCAAATGGAAGATGATCTGAAGATGCTCTGAGGCGGCTGCTTTTGCACAAATCTGAATGTTGCTTTGCTTGTGTTTGAAACCAGGAAGTGAAGGAGCACAGTAAGTTCTGTGTTGCGTCTCTGTCAGGAATCTGGTGCATTTTCTCCTCCCGAGGTGTCGTCTCAATAAGTCAAGTCGTAGCATCGCTCCGCCCGCCGGCGGTCGGCTCGTGTTTCCTGTTAGGTGAGGTGACAGCTCGAGGTCAACTGGCCGTCAGAGAGCGAGATGGAGGTGTGAGGTGGCGAGGTGCTGCCGGGGGAGGGGGGGTGGGGGGCGGTCACTCCTTATAGACGGCTTTTAATTAAAGTCTGCGTTTCGGTCAGAGTGACACGTACTCGCCAGGAGACCCGAGAGCGACGGGGACGACAATTACCTCGTTCACAAGTCGAGAGGTGGAGGCGTGGAGCGGCCGGAGGTGTAGCAGGGATCCACTTTCAGACATGTTTGGAGTAGTAGAGCTGTCGTTGTGTGTGTGTGTGTGTGTGTGTGTGTGTGTGTGTGTGTGTGTGTGTGTGTGTGTGTGTGTGTGTGTGTGTGTGTGTGTGTGTGTGTGTGTGTGTGTGTGTGTGTGTGTGTGTGTGTGTGTGTGTGTGTGTGTGTGTGTGTGTGTGTGTGTGTGTGTGTGTGTGTGTGTGTGTGTGTGTGTGTGTGTGTGTGTGTGTGTGTGTGTGTGTGTGTGTGTGTGTGTGTGTGTGTGTGTGTGTGTGTGTGTGTGTGTGTGTGTGTGTGTGTGTGTGTGTGTGTGTGTGTGTGTGTGTGTGTGTGTGTGTGTGTGTGTGTGTGTGTGTGTGTGTGTGTGTGTGTGTGTGTGTGTGTGTGTCCGTAAGAGCCGAGTGTCGTCTACTTTTAGCTTCACTCTCAGAGAGTCACATTTCCTCAGCTTACGTCTGAGATCCTCCGCTGAGGACAGAACACACAGTTACACACACTTACACACAGTAACACACACTTACACACAGTAACATACTCTTACATACTTTAACACACTTTCACAAACTCTCACACACTCTCTCAGTCTGTCTGTGAGGCAGGCTGAGCAGTAAACACCCCAAACTGCTCTTTGTGGATCATTTGTCATTTCAATACAAATAAAGTGATTTACATTTCAGCTGCTTGTTCAGAGACGTCCAGGGAACAACCTCTGTGTGTGTGTGTGTGTGTGTGTGTGTGTGTGTGTGTGTGTGTCTAAACTCTGACTGAATCACAGAAACATGAACTATATAAATTCATTGTGAAATAGTTGTGTCTTGTTTCAGTATTTTTGTAGCTTAAGCTAAAAATAAAAACAGTGGTGGTAAAATGTTGTACTGTTCCTTTAAATGGTTCTTCGCAGCACCGTGTAATGTGGTGCGACCCTGCAGAAGTGTCCTCTGCTGCTGTGTGGAACCTTTCTGTTCACAGTGTGTGTGTGCGTGTAAGTGTGTGTGTGTATGTGTGTGAGTGTGTGTGTGTGTGTGTGTGTGTGTGTGTGTGTGTGTGTGTGTGTGTGTGTGTGTGTGTGTGTGTGTGTGTGTGTGTGTGTGTGTGTGTGTGTGTGTGTGTGTGTGTGTGTGTGTGTGTGTGTGTGTGTGTGTGTGTGTGTGTGTGTGTGTGTGTGTGTGTGTGTGTGTGTGTGTGTGTGTGTGTGTGTGTGTGTGTGTGAGAGAGAGAGTGTGTGTGTGTGTGTCTGTGTGTGTGTGTGTGTGTGTGTGTGTGTGTGAGGGAGGCCTCATGTGGGCCTGACCTGATTCCAGCCAAGCATCGCGTGCCTGACCAGAGCATCTCTCTGTTCTCGTTCTCTCGCTCTCTTCCCTGTCCATCCATCCCTCCCTTGCTCGCCCCATCCCTCTCTCTCTCTCATCCATTCTTCTCGCTCTCTTTTTCTCTCTGCTTTTTCTCCGCGCATTACAGTGTGCCTCACCGCCCATGCTGCACAGTTCTCTTGAACACACTCTTTCATGCACACACACACACACACACACACGCGTGCACACACACACACACACTCAGGGTCCCACAGGCTCCCAGCATGCTTACCTCAGTGGAACTGAACTGAACGATTTCACAGCGGCTTTATGGCAGACACAAAATGAGAGTGGCACTGTCTGCTCCTCGCTGGGCGACGGGACGGGAATAAAGATTTACATATCTGGGTTAAAGTTAGCATGAAACAGGAAATCCTCCTCTTCCAATTTTAGATATCAACCCACAGAGTCATTCTATCTGCTCCTTTTATTACAACTATTCTAGGATCCACTCCCATGTCCGTTCAGTAAAGACCGAGCCATGACTGAGAGCTGATGGTTCAGTTTGACCTGCAGCTGAAGTGAGACGGGTGGAGACGGTGTGTGTGTGTGTGTGTGTGTGTGTGTGTGTGTGTGTGTGTGTGTGTGTGTGTGTGTGTGTGTGTGTGTGTGTGTGTGTGTGTGTGTGTGTGTGTGTGTGTGTGTGTGTGTGTGTGTGTGTGTGTGTGTGCTATTTGTGTATTTATTCGTCCATATCTAAATATTCCTGCAGAGAAACATACATGTCGATATGCAAATAATCGACATGATGATGAGTTGGTCACTCAAACATTAGCTCTTTAGCTTGTTAGCATGTTCAAATCCCCCCTTTTCATTGGTCCAAAGAAACTCTTGACAGACTCGATGTGTAAAGTCTCGGGTGCAGTTGTCTGTCAGGCCTCTCTCGGTCTCTCCGAGCTGCCACTTCTTTGCCGTGCCTCATTACAAACTCCACGGGGTTCGACCAAACCCTCTCCCGCAGTCCGCCCCCCCCCCTCCCTCTCCTCCTCCCCTCTCCATCTTTCAGAGTTTCTGTTGTGGGGAGGGATGATCCGAGGCCTGTCATCCCCAATTACCCAGATGTGGGCCTCGGCCTCTCTCCCTCCCACTAATCCCTCCTTTCTCTCCCTCTCTCTCTCTCTCTCTTCCTCGTCTATTCTTTTGCTTCGGACACAAAAAGAAAGCGGGGTGAGGCTGAGCAGCGCCTTTGTTTGACGCTCTTATGTAAGGCTTATTAAGGCATATACAGTATACGCATGTATAGAACTCTGCAGGAGTTTTTTTGGTCATCACCTCCTGTTATTGTTATGCTCAACATAAATAGCTGTTAGAGGGGTCTTATGATGGAAAATCCACTAGTCCATAAATCCCCCCAGGTACTGTGAGAGAAATGATCTTTGAGGTGATGCAGATTCAATGTTTCACTGCTGCAACAGGTTTCTGTTTGAAAACTGAAGAGACAAAAGGGGGTGTGTTTTATGAAAGTCAACATCCAGTTATCGGTAAGAAATAAAGTTTTTAAGCATGACCTCCGTCTCTGTGCAGATTGTTAGCACAGCGTGGATACAAACACACACTTCTTGAGGTCCTGAAGTCGTGTCTGAAATGTTTGAACTTCAAGGTGGTTGTCAGATTGTTCTCCTGCAGCCGTATTTGGATGCATACAAAACATTTTGTTGTAATCCAGCTACTTCGTCTTCTTCTTCTTCTTCGTCGAGCTCTGCTCTGTTCATTCACATGATGTCGGATCACCTGGTTTGTTATTTTCTCCTTGAAGCCTCAGAGGCCGCTCCAAGTGAGCCTGGTGTCATTTCCAGCCCTGACTCGTCTTCTTTCTGAGAAGGAGAGGAAGGTCAGCAGCCTCTGAAATGGAGCAGCTCCTGCTCTCTGAACTCTGTGCTCTCTCTGCTCTCTGGACTCTGGACTCTGCTCTCTGGACTCTGGACTCTGGACTCTGGACTCTGGACTCTGGGCATGCCATGATGGAGCTCAGAGCAGTGATTTGTTGCCGTCTGCAGTTTTGGAAACAACACCAAAAACAGCTGCCAAGAATTCTGACGAGCTCATTACGCTTTCTTCAAACTGTTATCTATTTCTTGACGGGGGGGGGGGGGGGAGTCAGTGTTTACAGAATGTGTGATGCACTTTTTGTTGGGAGGCCCATCACGCGTCGGGGTGGGGGGGGTGACCTACTTCACAGAGCTCTCTGTTCTCGTGCTGGATTGTTCACTTGGTGTGTTGCACCTCGATGTGGATCTTTTTTAGCGGCCCTGTGAGGCCGGCCCACACCGGTCGGGGGGGGGGGGGGGAGAGAGAGAGGACCGGCTGCCACCACTGCTGCGTCTTTAAAAACTCTCTCCAAGCTGCTTTTCAGATTACCAGCGCTGCAAACTAGGTAATCGCCCCTCAGCACGAAAGGGCTTATATACCAACTGCAAAGTACGCACAATTCATTTCCAGCGCCACCTCACCCTGCTCGCCGCTCTAATCGGATTCTTGTTTTTTCCCCTGTTTTGTTCTCACTGTTATGTGAGTGGGTGCTGTTGTTTACGTCTCATTCTCTCGCTGGATGCACAGCACTTATGCTCATGGTGGCGGCTGTAGGAGAGAGCGGGTGCGTGTGTGTGTGCGAGGCGGTGTGTGTTTGCGTGACTGATCATTTCAAGCCTTCTCAGCTTTTTTCCTGGTGGCAGGTGGCACCAATATGGTGTTACAGCGCCGAGTGTAAACTAAAGATACATGAGGGAGAGGGGGGGGGGGTGCAGAACCAGGCTGAAGAGTCAGTGTTGAGATGGTGATTTTTTTTTTTGCGCCATTGTTGACCACAAACTGTAAATAAATCAGCTCAGGTGAGATCAGAGTTACAGGTGCTACGACCTAGGCAACTATTTTCTAAAGTTAAAGGCCAAAGTTCATTTTCTGAAGAGCAGATTGGGATGTTGTTCTTACGTTAGAGGAGGGGGTTGAGATCGACTTTAAAGCCTTGCAGAAAAAGGGATCAAACTTTAAGGCCAAAAGGGGGAAACCTAGATGTTGGATTTTGGTGGCCACATAAAATTGTGGCTCAAACACGGTTTAAAGTCACACCCTGAAGAGCTCGGGATTACAAGGAGCAGGATTGTTTCTTGGTAGCATCTTGTAACACTGAAGGAAAATCAATAACAGATCAGGTGCAGATTTTTGCCAACAACCTCCGTCCAAACCCCCCCACACAGACCACTTCCAGTTGTGTTATGTTCTCCTTCATCTGTGTTTTTCTTTTTCCCCTTCATGGCAACCGCTCTGGCTGCAGGAGGAGTAGTGATGATGATGATAGTGGTGGAGAGCGGCGCAGGAGGGGAGGGGGGGGGGGGGGTTGTTTTGGTTCAGATGGTTGTGCAGCCATGGAAAGAGTTAGCCAATAAATGATGGGGAGGTCCGCTACAGTTGTCCTGCCAGAGCTCAGATCTCCAACATCCCCCCTGCACGGCTCTGTCAGAGGGAGGGGTGCAGAATAACTCTGAAGTTCCACATGCAGAGCCAACGAGGGGAGCAGTTATTAAAGCTGTAAACTCAAATCATTCTTTTTTCCGAGCGTTTAGAGGATGCACAGAGTCAGATTCCTCATTAACAAGTAGTTTTTTCAGTTAAAAGTCATTTGTGTTTTGTGTTTTGTGACTGGATCGAGCTTTAAAGTGAAGACTGAAACGTTTTGTTTCTGCAGCCTGCACGATAAGAAAAAAAAAAAAAACAGTCGTGGAAAAAGTGAGTTTTAGTGGAGTTCTGGCAGATAACTTTCCTGTTCTGGTGACAACACCCCCTTCCTCCAATGTTCCTTTCTCAGCTCATATGCTTCCCATCAGGCACAGCGATCCACATGACGTCAGTGTGTGTGTTGTGTGTGTGTGTGTGTGTGTGTGTGTGTGTGTGTGTTGTGTGCAGGAATTGGGAATGGCAGGGAAACCAGTGCTGCTTTCCAGATGTGAGAGGAAAGGAGGGAAATGAGGAGAACAGAGCTGACAAATGAGAGAAAGAGTCCTACTGGTTCCAGTTTCAGTTTGTCTCGTGGTCACTGGTGTTTGTCAGGCTGCAGAGATCCTATGTTACCCAACAGCAGCGCCTGACACCCTCCGACGACCACAGTTTCCTCATTTGCTCGCTCTGCAGAGGAATCCATTTTGTAAACACCGCTATTAGTTTTTTTTCCCTCGACGTACACTTGGCCTTGAATATTCTGCCCCCCCCCCCCCCCCCCCCCCCCACCACCCACCACCCCCCCTCCCCTACTCGTCTCCTCGTCCAGAACAAACTCCCCTCTCAGAGGCCACAACAGCTTCTTTCTAAGGCCCTCAGTTTTAACCTCCCGGCCCCTCCAGAGTGGGCCGTCCTGCAGGGTCTGGATGCAGCCCAAACTTTCTGTTGGCCTGTTATTCAACCTGACCCCTCCCTGACCTAAGGCTGTCAACAAATATACAAAACTTTATCTACACCACGTCTTTAAAACGACACAATCACTCTTATTCTAATGATCAGTGGTATCGAAAAACAGTATTGAAGCTTTAAACTCTGCCACAAGCAACAGTGAAAGCATTGAGCTGGATTGCACAAATACCTTTTCAACATGTAGGTACCAAAACATTGCCAACGCATTTGTGCAACTTCCACAGTGAGCAGGAGTTAGCCTGCGTTTTCTGGCAATCCAAAACAAGAAATTACCCAACATGAGGGGCCTCTATGACCTTTATTTTTTTGTTGCTATGGGATGGAAACAGGCATGGACATTGTTTGATTCTTACACCCTGTTCCTATCTAAGTCTAAGATTCTGTTATGACAACCCCTCGCTGACCTCGCCGCGGCCCGGGCTCCAGCCGTTAAAAGGCCGTGAAGAAGAAGAAGTGCTGTGAGTCCAGGTCATTAAAACACATTTGGGGCAATGAAAGCCTGTAAGTGTCCCTCCCTTGATTACTTCTCAAGATAGTGTTTGTGGAGTGAGCCTGCTTTTTCTTAAGGCCAGACGCAATCAGCCCTCCCCCCCTCCCCACAACACCACCACCCCCCCTTCCCTTTTTGTTCTATTTTTACAGTTCAGACCGTAAAGTCAGTCAGGAGGTGGCTTTGGCCGTTACGCGGTGAGGTCAGGAAGGTTCATGAACCCTCTGTGACACCTCCAAACGACCCCTCAGAGGAGAGTCTGAGTCCCCTTCACGGCTTTATCAGTTGGTGTCATTAGGGCTCGTAATAAGGTGCAGAGCCTACCTGCATTGTTTTTTATTATCAGACCGGCACAGAGGCAGCATGAGCTCTCCGACTCTGCACAACGATTGTCTTCGTTCTTATCAAAAGCAGAAACAGAACAAACTCGTCAAATATGAAACAATGTCTACACTGGGATTAGCATAATATTAATGCAGGAGATTAAGCTGAAGTGTATTTTTACCCTGAATGGAGCTGACGGCCTTCAGCAGAAATAGCAACACAAACCAGATTAACGGCATGTTTCTGCACAGTCCGAGCTGCAGAGCTGCATTGTAGTGATTTCAAAAAGACTTCCGCGACCTTACACAGCAGCAGCTCAGCTAGCAGCCCACATTTCTTTCGACAGCGTTAGTGTTTGCTTAGAGCCGTTTTAATCATCAGTCTAAAGAAAGAGGAGGATACAGGGATAGTTCTGCTTCTCTTAAAAACCTTGTAAACAGTGAAGACGCTTTCACCACATGCAGCAGCTCGGCTGGCAGCCTCTCCTGAGGGCCTGTCTACAGCAGAGAGCCCCAGAGAATCATATCGCAGTGATTTAAAGAAAAGTTTCAATTATTCTTTAGTTTAAAAACGGTGCCACCAAAGACGGTTGTTAATAAGATACATTCTGAAGTTGGACTAATTTACCATCTGGGGTCTTCAGACTTCCTTCATGATCAGGACACTCTTCAACCTTGCAGCGTTTCATCAAATCATAAAATGTGATCGCTCTCCATATTGAATATTTAATTTAACATTTTGCTCGGGCCTTCCTCCTCTCTCTTAGTTTTGAATAGAAGCGCGTTGATGCGTGCACAGTGCTTTAACCCTCAAATAGTGAACGCTGTTGGGGAGAGCGGGAACAAGTTAAAAAACAACGGGCCGGCCTCCTCAGGTGACTTGACCGCTGTGCGTCGTAGGGCTGGAGCCTTGTTGTCTTAGACGCCAGGTTTATATGGCTCCAGGGTCAGCTGGTCACTGTTTTACAGGGGTGGCGGCTAGTTCACAGGCAGACCAGGCCCCCTTCATGCCATCTGGTTGCCATAAAGTGAGCCAGTAAGCCTGACTGTTGTGCCGTTTAACGGGGTATGAGAGACGATCTCGGACTTCTGTGTTGCAGAAGACTCACGCCCTGCAGATGGATTCCTCCTGAGAGGTTTTAGCCGAGGGGTTTTTGATTCATGTCCTTTGCATGTTGAGGGTTTTGCAAGAAGCACAGTTTGTGATAAGAGCCGCTACAACTGTGTCAGTGAGGTTTTCACTGCAACTGACCTAAGCAACTTCACAGATGTAGTAACCTGCCAAACAGCCGGCTCTCCTTCATCATTTATTGATTTCTTGCAGCAGAAAAAATGTGCTGAAGGTTACATGGAGGATGTTGCTGCAATATTCAATACGCATCCAGCTCCTTTTTTTTTTACTCTGCGCAAAAACAGCTGACGACAGTGAAGAGACGTGAAGAAGAAGACGTGCAGGAACGGGCTCCTCCACTCAGATTTCTTTTCCAACAGTTCCCCTGTCGTCCACTCTGGTCTGGGTGCATCGGTTTCAGAGGCCTCGCAGACATGTCAGATAAGAGAGTGAGAAAGGAAACATGTGAGCCTTCTCAGCGCCACCAGAGTCAGTGAAGGCAGAAAAAAACAGCCGGGCCGGAGGACAGGTCACAGATAAATGAAATGGTTCCTCAGTCCGACATGTGTTCTTAACCTCCAACACAGAATCACTGAAGGATTCTTTCCACAAGTGTCTGCGAGCTTCTTTCACTACATTTTTTCCTGAACCCAGAAGTCGTCCATGCAGAACAAATGTGACCAGTCAGATTTGATAAGACGCCTGCGGAGGAGCCGACTGTAGTTAGCGGCGTGCTAAAGAGGGAGGCCCCAGGCGCAGAAAGCTGGAGGACAGTGCTTTTGTCCCAATTACAGCTAATCCCTTTAGTTGCAGAGAAAGTGGGGACCCCCTGCTAGCTCTCGCTACACAGAGGAAGCTCTGCAGAGAGGAAAGCCAAGTAAAGGAGGGGGAGGGGGGACCAACCCCCCGCTGCCCCCCCGGAGAGAAGAGAAAGTCAAGAACTATCATCTGTCTTTTGTCTCAGCGATTCATCTCCCTTTTCAGATGAAAACGTGCCGCTTTTCAGCCCGGGTTTGAAATATGTTAAGCAGAGAGACATTAGCCGGACCAATCCTGTTATGAGCATCAGTGCTGGGGGGGAGGGGGGGAGAGGGGGGGATACAGGGGGGAGGAAGCAATCTCCTTAAGTGATTAATCAGCATGTGAAAGTGAAACCTACTGAGGGAATTCTCCACCACACATTTCGATGTTTGCCTTTTGTTTCTGTTTTTTCTGCAAACATTTAGCATCAAACCTGATGAGAAGCAGCTCTCGCTCTGCTGCAAAGGACTCTGGGTCAGTTTCAAGGAACACTGCATTTATACTTACAAACATGGAAAGTTGTACTGAGTGTCTGAGAACAGGATTTTCACTCCAAACTTTCAATCTGAACATTTAAAATAAGTTGTTCCCTCTCCAGAGAGCATTTAAAAAAAAAAAAAAAACAACCTTTTAGAGGGAAAGTCTCATTTTTTAAACTCGGGTGACACGACGTTGACATTGTCATCATTAGCATGGCAAGAGTTGTTCGTCAACCGGCATCATTATGCACACTGTGGGGCTGCAGCAGGAGAAGGCAATTAGCAGGCCCGGGTGTGAAAAACAAACACATTTGGTGGAGCTTCACCCTTATTACCTCATTAGGTGGTGCAATGAAGGAGAAGGCTTTTTTTTTTTTGCCTCCAGGCCTCTGGCGATGTGCAGAGAGAGCGATGTCAGCGGGGCTCTGTGAGACCGACATCCATAAAAAAGAAAGTCTGAAGTGGGGCATGTTGAGCTGGGGGGGTCACAACCTCTCACCGAGTAGAAGAAGTCATGGCAGAGTTAGTTTGGTGTTTGGTGTTTGATATGCGAGCAGCTAATCTGTGTGGGTGCCTGCACTCAGTATGCATGATTAATCATTAGAGCTCACACTCATGTAGGTGTGTGTGTGTGTGTTTGTGTGTGTTTGTGTGTGTGTGTGTGTGTGTTTGTGTGTGTGTGTTTGTGTGTGTGTGTGTGCGTGTGTGTGTGTGTGTGTGTGCGTGTGTGTGGGGGGTTAAAAGGGTGTTTAGACGGCTGATACCAAACCAGGCGTGATTTGTCTCTCAGTGAAGCTCGTCACAGCTGAAAGTTATGCTTATTAATCAACACGATACAAATCCAAACATTTCAAGAGGAAGTCTGGGATTTTGAAATATGGGCCCTTTTTTAAAAAAAAACCCATTATCAGTCACTGATAGGCATGAAAAGTTTTGTCCATGCTCTTTGCTCTGTTGATCTCTCTAGCCTGCAGCAGGAAGTCAGACTGTAATGGCTGCAACACAATGCATGTCTGCAAATGCATGCAATGAAAGTGACACTGAAGTTTCTGACAATGTTAGAGGTAGACAAAGAAGAAGACAACTGTCGGTTCAGCCGCTCCACAAATGGAGGTGGGTGCTCTCAGAGAAGAGGCTCAGACGTTCAGTGGACTCCTTCTCTCAGCCAGGATCCAAAGAAAGCACCCGAATGACTTAAGGCAAATGTGTTTTGTTGCATAAGAGATAGACCTTATTGTCAAAGAGGAAGAGGTTTTTTTTTTTTAACAACAGACAGCTGTTACATCACTCTCTACAAACACACCACGCTCCATTTGTAAAAACAGTAAGGAGAACTTCAGCCTCCTAATTTACTTGTTTTGTTGTGAAACATGTTTTAAATGGCGGCGCTCCAAAACAACACAAACTAAAACTTACAGAAGCAGCGATTTCACAGAAACTCACAGGGTGCACAAAGTGAAATCAGTGGAGTCTGCTGTGTTTAAAAAGAGTGACACATTTGTGATTTAAAAAGCAGGACATAAAGCTCTGTCTCTGTGATGTTGTCGCACACTGACAGACTCTCAGGTTCACTGTCCCGCCATGGCCGTCGCTGCAGCCGTCACAGCGCGTTCCACTGCTGCAGGCAGGTCGCCTAAATCCACTCCACCACCTCTCTCATCATTCAGACCTCAAGATACGTTTCAAAACCTCGTCCAGGTTTAGAGAACAAGATGAAGGCACAGAGCTCAGCATGTGTTCACCTTAATAGATGTTAGAAGGTAATTTGAGGCATCGTTGCCCCAAACATGCACCCCCCCGCCCCTCCCCCCTCTCGCCGGCCTCCTTCACAGTAGGGCCCTCCTTTTCCCTGCGCCCCTGAAACACCACCCCATCCAGGACCCCCTTCTCCTTTTATAGGGAGAGATGGGGCAGCGGGGCCTTTTTATGAGCTGCTGTTCGCAAAACAATTACTGCGCTTTAATGAGGCTGTCTGGAATTTCACAGGCCCCCTCCGCCGTGTCATTTAAGCCAAGCACAGGAAAAATATAAAACCACTACTGAGGGAGGCAGCCGCCCGTCTTCAGATGGAAGGAAGGGGAGGGGGGGGGGGGGGGGGAAATCACCTTTCACATGCATGCTGATTAACTGAAACTCCAGTAAAAGTCCGTAAATGAGAAACCTCCAAACAAATCACAGCGCAAGATGCTTTTACAAGAACCTCTTCAATATGTTCGAAATGTCAGGTGTTCCTCGGCAGTGGCACGTCGGGGGCCCCCGGAGCCGCAGAGGCCCCCACGTGTATCACGTCGAGCCTTTCTGTGGGGAAATACAAATGATGAGAGAAAAACTAATGACGAGCGCTGTAACTCTTACACATGCTCTAACGAGGAGAATTTCAATTAAAATGAAATTAAGCTATCCCTCATTTTGCCGGAATCCTCTAAACGACCACTTTGTGAACTCGAGCTTTACTGTGCAATTATGTTTCTGTGATTTTTATGAACGACTGAAGACTATTTGACTAACTTTGTTTTCTTTTCTCTCCGTGTCTCCGCGCTGTGCTCCTGCTGCTCCTTCTCTTCTAAAGGTGAGTGTAACTCTCTGTTTTCTCTCCCAATGCATCCACATCTGCAGCCACAACACTCCGCTGTCCTTTTTCCACCTTGATAACTCACTACACATGCTCGTCCCCTTTCGCACGATGATAGCTTACACTGCAGCTGCAGTAGAACACACTCTGTGCAGGATCGTCGTGTTACATGTGCTGCATAATCGCAATTTTACGGCCACAGCAGCTACTCTCTCCTCCATGTGATCAAGTGTTTAGAAGTGAGGTTTGTTTTAAAGGAGGAGCTGCAGCGGAGGGGAGGGGAGGGGAGGGGAGGGGAAGGGAAGGGTAGGGTGCGGTAGTGAAACCCCCAGCGTAGACCGACGTGGGTTTAACCAAAATGGCCGCCCACCGCAGGCCTCTGTGAGATGGAGCAGGGTGTAACCACATCGCTCTGCTATCCTCCACGTAGCGTTTGCTGCATTCTGCAACCTACAAACTGAGCAGCAGGCGCTCTCAGCGGGGATCAACCTCATGTCTTACAACTTCTCTGAGCCGACTACTTTCAGTTTGTGTCAGATGCTCCTTAAGCAAACCACAGAGCTGTGCACACACACGTCTGCACACTCACTGCTACTTTGATTTGATGCTCTGTCGTTACCCTCATGCTCACTTAAATCAGCATTTCAGCTTCTGCTCCTTTCAAACTGAAGAGGGTAAAAACATCTTTAATCAGAGGGTCACTTAAACTAGAGCTTCATGTCCTTCATGCAGGATTCTTCACATCAGTTTTTGTTTTGTTCGACTTCTTGATAAACCCTCATTTATTCACGGCTAATGACGATCGCTGAGAAAGGAAAAGTAAACCCCAGATACTGCATTTCCCATGATGCAGCTCAGCAGCCTGTCTTTCATGTAGAAGACATGGTACAGTACGACAGTTTCTGAGGCTTTCAGAGATGTTGGTTTCTTTTAGAGAGTTGACTGAGTTTACAGAATCCATATTTAGGAAACTTGAATGTCCAAGTTACCTGAACATGAGAGGAAAACAAAATCAATTGTGTGTGTGTGTGTGTGTGTGTGTGTGTGTGTGTGTGTGTGTGTGTGTGTGTGTGTGTGTGTGTGTGTGTGTGTGTGTGTGTGTGTGTGTGTGTGTGTGTGTGTGTGTGTGTGTGTGTGTGTGTGTGTGTGTGTGTGTGTGTGTGTGTGTGTGTGTGTGTGTGTGTGTGTGTGTGTGTGTGTGTGTGTGTGTGTGTGTGTGTGTGGGAGGAGGTTGCTGAAGTCACCTCCTCTGCACAGAAACAAAAGTTTTCACCGACTTCTTTAAGATTTAAATCCTCCTTTTGGTTTCTGCACCGAGAGGAGAAGGAGAGTGGATGTTGGCTGCTCTCAGAACAAAGAGCCAGCCGTCCACCTCTGGGGAATAATGCATCAGCTCATCAGTGGGAGGGGGAGACCAGAGGGGGGAGGGAGGGCATGGATGTCAAGGGTCAGGGTGGCTCTAAGTGTGTGTGTTGTAGTGTGGTCTGCATCCTCCTCTGCAGAATGCAAATGAGTTGTGATGAGATAGCTCCGAGCCTGCAGGACGTCCAGTGTGTGTGTGTGTGTGTGTGTGTGTATGTGTGATGGGAGGGGCTATCCCAGGTCAGGGGTCTCAGGTCATGTCCTTCTCTGAGGAAGATGACGAGCACGCCAATACTTCTGAACCGGTCGGTTGAGGAAAGTTCAGACCTTTGAAACATCGCAGCACCAGTTGAACAGAGTGATAAACTCTGATGTGATAATAATAAAAATCACTTATTGATACCTGTTTGGATACCACATCAGTGAAAGTGTGCTGTTGGTTCTGGCACAATAGTTCTCCTGTAGTGTCTCTTGTTCCTAAAGTTTTGGCTTCACATCACACGGCTGGCTGGGTGGATTTTTTGATGTCAAGTTCAACTTGAACCCAAAGCAGCTGCAGACGTTTTGTTTTGACGTCGAAAACCTCCACGACGGAGCTGACGCTGTTTTGTCTGCACATCAGCGTAAAGTGTAACAAGCTGACTCTGATACTCTGCAAAAAACACGGACGCTAGTAATGTGACGTTCATATTTGTATCCCGCATGAAGTGATGTCACATCTCAGCAGGAGACTGTGAACCACCGGAAGTCTGCAGTGTTCAATGTTTCTGTTTCACTTCGTCCAGCAGAGGCACGCCAAAGACAAGGGGAGAGAGAGGGAAACTGTGTGTGTGTGTGTGTGTGTGTGTGTGTGTGTGTGTGTGTGTGTGTGTGTGTGTGAGTGTGTGAGTGTGTGTGTGTGTGTGTGTGTGTGTGTGTGTGTGTGTGTGTGTGTGTGAGTGTGAGTGTGAGTGTGAGTGTGAGTGTGAGTGTGAGTGTGAGTGTGAGTGTGTGTGTGTGTGTGTGTGTGTGTGTGTGGCGGGCGGCACGCCCTTGCAGGTTTCTCTATCACTCAGCTTCCATTAATTTTTAATTGCTTCCTCCGCCTGGCACACAGCTCCACTTCTCACTCAGCGAGCAGAAAGGAGGAGGAAGGACTCTCCAGCAGAGGAGAGGGGAAGGAGAGATGAAGAGGGGGAGGAGGGAGGAGCGAGGGAGGGAGGGAGGGAGGGTTATAGAAACAGGGGAAATAAGACGGAGAGAGAGAGAGAGGAAATGTTGGAGAAAATGAGCCAGATTTTGCTCGAGCCTTCACCAGAACCTCCTTTACAAACCTCTCACTTTCCTCCTGCTCCTCCTCCCTCCTACCTACCTTCCTTCCTTCCTCCCCTCCTCCTCCCTTATCCTCCGTCCCTGAGCCTTTTTCCTCTCCTCTGCCTCCTTTATCACTGCTGGTGAATAAATGAAAAGCAGAGGAAACCCAAAGCCTTTGATGGGAAACAGTGGAGTTTCAGCACACTCGACACTTCCACCATCTCTCCCTCCATCCCCCCTCTTCCATCCCCCCTCCCTCTCTCTCTCTCTAAATTAAACATCAAAGGGAGAGCTCTCCACTAGGTGCTCTCGCTCGCCCGCAACGCCAGCGATGCCACGGTGCTTTTTCCTTGTTTGAAAGTCCTATTTCACACCCAATCTCACCCTCCTCTGCCTCTGCTGCTGCTCGAGTGCTCTCCTCACTTTTCAAGTGTGTGAGTGGGGACCGGGGGGGACGAGGGGGGGGGGGCGCTGAGGCTCGGAGGTAAAAGGACCTGAGGAAAGAGAGAGAGAGAATTCATCGCGCTTCAACTTACCTGATCATTTTTTACTGATGGTGAACGTGGTGAGAGGTGTTTAATGTCTGAAAAGGCGCCAAAACACCCAAAGCAGAACATTTGTATTCAGAGCGACGACGAGAATTGAATGAATATTTATTTATAATTATTATATTTGTTTAAGTCAGAAAGTTCTAGAAGTTGTGATTCTTGAAAGCATGACTGAGATATGACTGAGTGACATGTGAACATTTCCTGAGATTTTATCGTTGATCAGTTCTTGATAGTTGCCGCTCTTTTGAATGCAGCAATATGTGCAAAGACAAACGGTTCAGATGAAAGGAAACGACAAGAGCAGCATCCATCAGATCGCCTCCTCATCGACAACATGTATCACACCGAGCAGCTTCAATTAAAGCAAAAACACTTCCTGTTTGTAGTTTGCACTTATTAACTGCAGCTCTGTGCCACTCAGAGAGAGAGAGAGGGAGGGAGAGAGAGAGAGAGAGAGAGAGAGAGAGGAGGGTGAGGAGGGTGAGGAGGGTATCTGCATGGAGGGAGGGAAGGAGGGAGGATGGAACAGCTGCAGTCTGGGCCTCCAGCCTTCTGGCTAGACTGCTAAAAGTTATTTTTCTACATCCTCCTTCCATCCTTCATCCCTCCATCTATCATCCCTTCATCCATCCTTGATCCCTCCATCCTTGATCCCTGCGTCCCGCTCTGTTTTACAGCGACTTGTTTGAGAAAGGATCACTGGTTTATTTCAGACGTGCAGATTAAAAATGTTCTCGTCTGAACATTTTAAAAATATAAAAATAATGTTTAAACCGGGGAGTGAAGGCGTCTTTTTTAAGAACATCGTGATGAAGAGGTCCGCAGAGGTCGACTCGCTTCCTATTATCCAACACCCTTCAGTGTGTATATTTAGGCACATGGAGTCGAGGAGGTGTATGGACACAGGTTTGATCTGTTGGTCGAGAATAATCTTTAAGAAGATGCATGTGCAGAAGTCGAGCAAATGTTTGGACCCTTAAAGACAGATTTCAGATCATTGTGATCTCTAGAACAGATATCCTGAGTCTCCAAACACTTCTGTTTCCGTCGCTGGAAAACAAATATGTGGAGGGCAAAGGAGGCGGAGCAGATCGTAATCCAGAAACCAAATGTCTGATGCAAACTGTCTTCTTCACTTACGTCCACAAACACCCTCTGCTTATCGGTGCAGGTGAGAGTCCTGTTGTGGATGTTTCCTCTGAACTCTAACTCCATGTTTCTATGTAAAGATGCAGAAGAAGAAGAAGTGAGGAAAGGTGTTTATCTGTGTACGTTTGTAAGATCCCAAAGACTCCTGCAAAATATTCACTTCCCCTACAGGTTCAGTCCTGAAATAAGAGTCAATTTTAGCTTTCAGTTGAGTTACACGAGGAGAGGATGAAAGAAAGACACAGGGAGGAGGAGGAGGAGGAGGAGGAGGAGGAGGAGGCGAGAGACTGCTGGCTCCTTGCCATGCCCTCTCAGTGTGACCTTCCTCGTAAATAGCTCATACGACTTTTTACCCCCCTGCTCTCGTTCCGATGGGAGGAAGAGAGAGAAAGCTGAGACGTATTTAAGCACCGCAACAAGCCCCCGTTTTTATTTCTGTCAGTCTCCCTTCTTATAACAAGAAAGCCAGGTGTAGCAGACCCTCATAAACTCGAGCTGCCAGCATCCCGACCCCCCCCCCCCCCCCCCCGATTCATCCTAAATAAAGCTGTAGAAAAGAAACCCTGTTTGTTAAAAGTGAAAAAAAAGGCCGTTTCTCGGCGCTCGGGGTCGAGCTCTGATTAAAATATGTGACATTTGTAAGGTCAAAGAGCGAGGACATCTTCCAGAGCTCATTTGACTGTTAAATAGAGCAGTGTTGCAATTAACTATTCCATAAATTGGTTTGCCAAATTAAATTGGCAGAGTGTGACATCAAGTCTCCATGGAGACGGGGCCGATCCCTCCACTTTGCTCCCCGCTGCAAAAACAGATGTAGGTTTGTGTAAGTGGAAACGAGCTGGACTCCAATCAAGCTCTCGCACTCCAGATTTTACAGCCGCCATTAATGCAGGCGGGCTGGCATCGTATCACAGCAGAGGTGCGGCGGTTTAGTTTACCGCAGGAGGGCGGAGCCAAGTCTGTGCGAGCGCTTTCTGAGGAGGACGCCGCTGCTAAAGATCTGCAGGGTTTTCTTAAGATGGATTTCCACTGAGCAAAGCCAGGGACTCTGTGCATCCCCCACCGCACAGACCAGGATCTAAATCAAGTCTCTGGGACATCATCGAACCCCCCCATAAAGGTCCCCTGCTCAGGAGGTGGAACTTCATGAGCAAACAGGGACGATAAGGGTGGAACGTGCAGCGCTGAAACATGCTTTATGTTAGAAATGTTCTAAATGAATGAAATCAAAACCTTCAGAGAGGCAGAAATGTTAAACTCTCTAGTCCTTACGTTGACCCGGTCCTCTTGCAGATATCAAAGACTTCCCTTCAAAACATTTGAACAGGAAGTGTGAGCAGTTAATCAGGAATATTTAGTTACTTAGGGGCTGTTATGAAACACCAGCATGATGTATTAAAACATATGTAGAAAGGCATCTTGTAATATTTACAACACTGAAGAAGAATGGCTGCCAATTTCACAACGATCCACTGCTCTGCTTCAAATTTAAAAAACTGTCATCGGTTAGAAGAAGAAAAGCTGCTCATTCGTCTCACCGTCGGGGGGTCTTTTAAAAAGTGCAGACCCTCTGAGTCTTCTCCTTGGAATAAATGTCCCCGGTACGTTTTGGTAGAGACGACGGCGCTTTACATGGCGATGCATTTTCCTCCGTCCGTCCCTCCTGCTCCCTCTCTGTCGCTGCCGGGCCGAGGCAGATGGCGCGTGGACGGTGAAAGGGCGGCGCCCACCGATCCTCACCCACCAACCCGGCAGCCTCCACCTGGGTGCCACCTGCTCCTCTTGTCTGTTTGACCCTTTTGCCAGCCGCACACACACACACACACACACACACACACACACACACACACACACACACACACACACACACACACACTCCTCTTCTCTCAGTCTGTAGTTTGAATTAAACAGTAAAAAATAAGTTGAAGCTCATCGTCAACAGTTGTTTTAAAATAAATCCTGCATCCATATTTCCTGTCTGTACTCCAAGCTCCGCCCCCAGACGTGTCCAGCGGTTGCAGCAGCTGTCTGTGCTGCAGCCTCTCACACACACACACACATACACACACACACACACACACACTGCTATAGGAGGGTGACCTATATACAGTGGCTATAGTGTGCAGTAGTGATGTATAGATGTGCATGTTGTCTGTGAGTCACTCGCTGTCCGTGCTCGTCCCTTTGGCGAGGATAGTGGAGGCTGCACACACACGAACATGACATCTGCTTTCTGCACACAGCTCCTGCAGCGAGGAGGAGACGTCTGCGTTCACACTGTGAGACACCTAAAGGACAATGTCCCGCCGATTCTGTTCGTTTTTAGCACAAATTATCACAATATTTTTACATATTTGAGGCTGATTGATTTAAGAATCTGATCTGTGTGTTCATGCATTCTGCGTGCACTTTGTGGCTCCTTTAAAAAAAAAAAAAAAAAAAAAAACTTTGCTCAAAAACGACCGGCCCTCCCCACACAAGGCTGTAAGAAATGCAAACCCTGTGACCAAATTTAGAACCACAATTGAAAACGGACTTTTTCAGAGTTGCAGGAACTGTCACTCCTCTTTTAAAGTTATCTGTTACAGATTTAGATCTTCTGACCGCGGCCTTGATTTTGAACATTTTTGGGTTTTTAATCCCTTAAAGTTTGGACAAAAGAAGTGATTCAAAGTTTGTACTTTATGATCTTGAGGAGTGTGCCGTACATGTTTCATCACATTCCTCAGTTTTTACTGCTTCATGATTAATCGACTAAATAAAAACAGTAGCGCGTCATCGCTCTTACGTCTTGTACGAGGAAACTGGGACTGGATGAATTCTCCGACAGGAAGTTTGTGTACGTCTCTAACATGGCGTCACTGAAACATCTGAAGGTGTTTACGCCTACAACTCCCATCATCACCCCCCCTGAGGAGACAGGAAGTCCTTCCATACATGTCTGTTGTGTACATGTTAGTCATGCTTGTTACAAACGTCATTCTGTGAGCTCAGGTTGTCTCCACTGCTTTTCCCAGTTTTTTTACTGGGGCGATTGGGGGATTGGGGGATATGGGGGGGTGTTACCTCAGTGTATGCCTTGAATAAGACTGCTTGTTCCAAAACAGATGTGCTGTGTTTCGCTCTCTCAGAGAGAATGAGCTCATTGTTTACTGTCCAACCTGGTGCTAATTTTTTCTGAAACGCTAACAGCTGCCTAACTGCCCCCCCCCCCCCA
The DNA here is from genome assembly GCF_963584025.1 of Labrus mixtus. Classification (NCBI taxonomy): domain Eukaryota; kingdom Metazoa; phylum Chordata; class Actinopteri; order Labriformes; family Labridae; genus Labrus; species Labrus mixtus. The sequence continues at coordinate 10,399,447 of NC_083626.1, read as the reverse complement.
GCCTGCCCGCCTTGATATCGCCCCCCACTGGCCTCTCTATGTGTGTGTACATGTGTGTGTGTGTGTATGATTGCTCCATAAGACCAACAAGGCGCCTGATGATACACACACACACACACACACACACACACACACACACACTCAAAGCACCATCAGCTCCATCCCCAAATCTAATCTATGCAGTGAAATCGATCAGCGTCGCACACTCTCCAGTGTTGGGTTGCCTACTTAAGCCCCCCTAGAGCTGGGGAAGGGATTCAGTCAGATCACGTTGGGGGACTTTATTCAACACACACACACACACACACACACGCACACTGACACATACACACTGACTCTCACATCCAGCTGTGGTTGCACAAACCCAGGTTCGGTGCGTGTGGTCGTACAGTGGTTGCAAGCAGAGCGACAAATCTGCAACCATCTTACAGTCAGTTTTTAGTGGTGGATGGTGCTCTGACACACACACACACACACACACACACACACACACACACACCAAAGCCAAGATTTGAATCTTTAAGTGATGTATCTTATACATTATTAAGGTATTATGGTAAATATAACTACGTCTTCATACCAGATGATACAACAACGCTCAGCAGTGAAGTGTATCTGCAGAGGTCGGAGGTCAGAGGTATAAATAATGTCATTTAATAATAATTGACCATCAAACAGCCACGTTAGTAACGCTCCTCCGCTGACAGTAACATCAACAGACTGGAGTCAGTTTAACCATCTTTTAAAAGATACAACAGGTGTTTAAAAAAGTTCCTTGATGACATCATTTGAGATAAACAGGTGTTACTATTTTTCATACCAAACCCTTTGTGTGCTGTGATGATTAAAGTCCCCCGTTAAACAGCATTGTGACTAACTGATCGTGGTACTATCGTCCTCTCTGTCCTCCGGCGGTTTCTGTTAAATCTCTCTCTCTCGCTGTCGGCTCTGCAGAGGAGCAGACAAGTGGACGAGTGGAGGAATGACTCAGGTGAAGGATGATAGTTGTTCTCCCTCTAATTGACTTAAGTGCTCTTATTAGTCCTGCTCCATTAGCACCTTAGCTTCTGCTAATTCACACATCTATCTGCTGCACGGCGCTCCACTTCCTGTCACATTCTTCGGCCTTGCTGTTTAACGGATTCTCTGTGAAGTGCAGACCTGTGCGTGGTTTCACCTCGACAGCGGCGGCGGCGGCGAGACGTGCGAGTTTCCCTTCCGTCTTTAAATGTATTATTTATGCGCCGCAGAGCCGAGAGGAGACTGCGCTCTTGTTTGTGGCGAGAGGTGCAGCTAAAGACAGTTTGATGTTAATTTCCCTGCACTTAAGCCCACAGGCTGCTTCCTGCCTGCCTCAGCTCCCAATACAATTTTCTATTTTTCTTCTGCTTCTCCCCTCCCCCCTCCCCCTTTCTCCTTTCATTGTGATTATTCTGCCTCTGTGTTTTTTTGTCTTCCTGCTTTATGGGACTGAAGTTTCCCTCCCGCCTCACAGAGCAAAATAAAGGAGGAAGTGGAGGAAACGTCCTTCTCCACTTTTTACCTCCTTATACTTTCCCCACTTGCATACTTATCCTTTCTTGTTCATCCTGTGCTGTTAGCGTCCGACAAACTGACGAGGCGGTTCAATGATAAAAAGTGAACGAGTTTGGGAGAGAGGAAAGAGGGAAGTACAGCTTGTGGAAAATCTCCAGGCCTGCCAGTTCCAACTGGTACATTCTGGACTCTGGACGCAGAGCTTTTCTTCCCCTCGTCCTCTAAGAGAAAGACAGATGTTCTGTCCTCCAACTTAAGCTCTTTCCCCTCTGTGCGCGACCTTTTGAGGTGTCTCAGAGGGCGAATCAGCCCCCCAAACGCCTGAATTGTTGGCGCCATCGCTGTAACTTCCAGGCCTCGTGTCAAAGTGAACAAAAAGAGGTCAGGAGGAGTTTGCACAAGAAGCCCGATGCAGAGTTCAGACCAAAAGCGGACAGTGTGTAGTGTAAGGAAAGATGGGTGCTTTGTCAGGGACGTTCTCATGAAGAAGACGAGCAAACGACTTTGTGATGAGCGGAGTTTGGAGGAGGCTTTTCAGCAGCACGCACGTCTTTGACTTCATCTTCAGCATCTCAGAATGTGCCGAACTTTTGTTCTGCACACACCATGAGAGCAGAGCTGCAGCAGAGAGACACTCTTTCATCCTCTGCAAGATGTTCCTTTTTAACTTCACTGGGAGTCTGCATATGTGATTGCACACTAATGCACATTTCATCTTGAAAATATAAAGAAAGGGGTTTTCTTAGTCATCAGTTTTATGCTGCTCTCTGGTTGGTTATGTCGAGTATTGTCTGTGCACATTGTGTCCCCAACATGGGAATTGGTGTTGGTACCCGGAGCAGAAGGCCGGCCAAGTCCCCGCTCAGATAAATCTAAAACATGAGCTCACTGGGAGGAAACTGCACAAAACGCACGCGCACATGCACACGCACACACACACTCAGCTGATATGAAGTTGTGCAGTTTTGTGCTTCAACTGATAAAATGCAGATTACAGCCGGGTTACTTTATCTGCACTTTCTCAGCATTGAAACGCAACATTCAATCTTTTATTGGGAGGAATTTTTCTTTTTTTTCCCTCTGAAGCTGCAGATGAAAATAACCGTGAGTTTCACATCCAGCAACAAAACAGAGCGTGATAAGTCGTCTGGGAATCTGGTCTCCACGGCCTCAGACACAACAGATGAGAATGATGTGAGATTAGGAGGAGGGGGAGGAGGAGGAGGAGGAGGCATAGTTTACCAAATGCAATGATGTAACTGTGTCATGGTTTCAGGATGAGGATGTTGGGTTATGAGGTGGGAGGCGTCTGGACCAGAGCTCGAAGAAAAGGATCATTGAGGAGGGAGCGGACGAGCAGAGGGGTCTAACGCTGAGGATCCGACTGCACGAGTTTAAAAATCAGAATGCGTCACGGACGAGGAACTTCAGAAAGTCTTTTCTCATATTTCTAAACGTGCACAAGACACAGCAGGAGTGTTGTCAGGGTGTCATCTTTGTTAGGATACAAGTAGAAATCAAACAGTGCTCAGTTACCACGGCAACAAAAACAGAAGTCCAAGGCACCAGATATTTAAGTCATTTGTTGTTTTTTAATGACAGAACATTATGCCACAAAAAAACATTGGCAATGTTTTTCCGCACAGCTCCATGTCCTCCTCTCTTCTCTCTCGTCGACGGTCGAGCTGGGAAAAGTGCTGACTCAATCATCCAGATTTTTAAATCTTTAATATCAAACATGTTTGAAATGATCAGGACGGGTCCGATGAGTCTGCAAGCGGCTCGGGAGGTTTAATTCTGGATCTGTAAACACCTCAGATCACCAGATAATCTGGGCCGCACATCTGTCGAAATCCACGAGTAGAAACCAGATTCTTTCTCAGATTGAAGGGAGGAGTCAAACATCCAACCGAGACTTAAAAGATGGAACGTGTCAGAAATAAAGCAGGAAGTCACACAGGGAGGGCATGTGTTTGTAGGTTTCACAGAGTCACAGTCGCTGCAGGGTTTCTGTCAGAGTGCCGGGTTTTAAATTGACAGCGACAGACCGGACAGAGAGATGGGCGATCGAGGTTAAAGGACATGTAAAGAGGGAGAGAGAGAACGCTGACAGAGTCCAGAGACGGCTGATAGAGTCTGTGACGTCTTCTGTCTCTCTGGCTCTTGTCTTTGTGTCACGTATAGTTTTCCTATAGACTCCATTGCCCCCCCCCCCCCCGTCCTTTATTTCTCTCTCACTGCTCAGATATCCCAGAGGGCCGGGGGGTTGGCCGAGGGCGACTAAGCTGATTGTCCAGAGCAACAGACGGCCGGCCGGTTGGCTCGGTGCTGGCCAGTGTCAGCTGACAGTGACCTGTGTGTGTGTGTGTGTGTGTGTGTGTGTGTGTGTGTGTTCTTTATGAGGCTTTGCTTTAATAGTGAAGGACTCCCAAAGTTGCAGCAAATACTTAAAATGTCCGCGGCTCTTTGAAAGATTTTCCTCCCGTCCTTAATGGACTTATTTTTCAGCATGTAATGACATGTTTCTCTCTCCGCCTGGTGACCAGCAGCGATTCATTCTGCTGGTTTGGAAAGCTGTGAGTCGATGCCAGAACTTTCAAAAACATACATCGCTAGAGAGCCATATTTCATCAGCGTTTTCTTTCTTCCATTTCGTTCTCAAATTGGTCTTAAACTCGATCCCATGCAGCATTAATGAGGTCTTAAAAAGTCTCACAGTTGGCTGGGGGGGAAACCTGCAGCTCCAAAGTCTTTGCAGTTTACAGTAATCTTCAATAATTTGATGGTTACATTAGAATTACCGCATGTGTTTCCCCACTCACAGCCAGTGAAGAATGGAAGGCAGAGCCACACCACGCGGGCAGTCGCCTCTTTTATCTGCAGTCATTTTTCCACAGATTCAGACTCCCTCTGATGTGTGTGTGTGTGTGTGTGTGTGTGGGTTTCATTGAACAGTTTGCATCTTAGGAAACGGTTTGGAAGTCAGCCCTCCTCTGCGTCTCCAGCCAGAGAACGCCAAACGTCTGCGATTCGTCATTTGTTCCATCTGGCAGACCCAGTGGAGGGTTTGGAGGGGTTACATAACTTAAACAAATATCCGACATTTTGGGGGATTACATCATAAGAACCGGATCAAGTTGGGAGGTTTTGAGTTGCGTCTGTGTGCTGGGAAGCCTCAGCAACACAGTCTATCTATCTAAGCAAGTTTTGGACGAGTTGGACTCAGGCAGCCGCTCTGGGTGATTTTTATGAGGAGCCTAATCCTCAAATTACATCATGAATGTTGCAGCACATAATGCCACATCTCTCTGGATTACACTGACATGAATAATATTATCATAAGATCTGGAGTCTTCCCATTATGTTGTCTGGCATATCGGTCCATTTGCAGGATGTTTTCAGAGCATCAAATGGTTTAGTCGTTATTATTTCTGCACGTTAAAATGCTTATTCCCTGACGCAGGCCACTTTCCAAATGACGTCTGTGTTCAAAACTTTCTTCAAGCCCCCCCCCCCCCCCCCCCCCCGCCCTCCTCGTCCTGCTGGAACTGCTCTAAAATAAGGCGTGAGTGCTTCAAGAGGGGAAGAAAAAAGGCTTTCGAACACACCGGCTGAATGATGGATTTTTATTTGGTCTCTGTTTGCCGAGCCTGTGCTTGGCTCTGTCGGTCTGTTATGTCGGTTTCTATGGTGAAAAACACGGGCCATGCCAGACTTGACGAGTACAAGGAATAAAAAAAAAAAAAAGAAAAGAGGCATGTGCAGGGATGGAGGGAGGAGGAGGAGGGGGGGGGAGGAGGGAAACTCGATTCCAAGAATTTGGAGGGTGTGGAATCAGAGAGAGAGAGAGACAGACAGAAAGTGTGCAGCAGAGCGAGCCGCTGAGGCAGAGCAGCAACAGTCGGTCAAACTGAAGGAGAAAAAAAACAACTTTTCTAAATCTGCAGGCGTGTAGCGGCAAAGTTACCAGAATCATTTTAGGTTCTCAAACATGAGTCACTCAGCAGTCAGATTTACAGAATACACGCTGTTCACCTCATGGAGGGGGAATAAGGTAAACTTGATCTCATCTCTGATTGGACGTTGCACTCATGATGAGTCATCATGAGGACGTAGAGGTAAAGAACGTCAAAGCTCAAACTAACCACCACGACCTCCACAGCGGGTTTTTGCCATCGCCATCTTGTTTTTCAGATAGAAGTGGCCATATTTGGAAACGTCTAAAATGAGTTAGTTATTAGCAAACACTAGCTTTAGCTTGGTTAGCAAGGTGCATCCTCCATTCACTGTAACTATGATATTTACTGGGATGTTAATTCTGTCTAGCGTCCTTTAGAACAACTGAAAGTCGTCTTTTGGGGTTTTCTGTGTCCTTCTTTACCGCCTGTTGGGATCATAATTTACTAAAAGAACATCATGATGTATTGAAGAAGACTGGAAACTGAGAACATAAACTCATCAGGAAAATGTTTCCTGAGGGGATGAACGGACGGAGAAGAGGACCAATTTATCATAGACCTCTATACAATTTAACTGTAATGGCGACCAGTGTAGTCGTAGAAGTAGTGTATATTCAACTGTGCATTCCAACGCGCCAACCAATCACATTTCGGCTAACACATGCACACACACTCTGCAGCCTGGAGTCCATTCAGAAACCGTGTGGCGTTCAGTTAGCGGTGAAATCCCCGCACCTCAGCACGGACAGAGCTGCTGCTTATTCATGCTGCTTCCTCGCCATGAATGAAAGATGAGGTGCATTAGCACACGCTCACATGTGATTGATAGTGTGTGCGTGTGCGTGTGCGTGTGTGTGTGACAGAGAATGTTAGCAGTGTCAGAGCTGGATTGATGGGGTGCATTTTATTTAACAGATTGAAGTGAGTGAAAGGTTATCAGTGAGTGCTCGGCTGCCACCACTTCCTTGATTGGTGTGTGTGTGTGTGTGTTTTAGTGTGTGTGTGTGTGAGGGTGTGTGTGTGAGGGTGTGTGTGTGAGGGTGCAGGTGTGAGAAAAAGACTGTTTAGACTAAATCAAAGCTCTGTTGTTTTTTTTGTCAGACTGCTTTACGTGCAGCTGCATTGAATCAGTGTGTGTGTGTGTGTGTGTGTGTCATGCCCATACCTGCTCGTCTTTTATCAGCTCGTCTATCTGCAGCTCAGCTCGAGGTATGCAGCTCACCTGCAGTAAAAAAAAACTCCCACACATTGACTGTGCCAACACACACACACTCGTTTCTGTGTGTGTGTTGGCACAGTCCAAAGGAAGGTAGTCAGCACATATTGGCACACAGAGACACACAAATGCATGTTGGTGCACGCACGAACGCACACACACACACACACACACACACACATGCAAACACAGATTCACACTTGGCAACACTCATGGCTGGTGTTGCCGTCCGCAAACAGACACAGTGACTTACTTGCAGTCTTTGCCCTTCTACATCGCTGTTGGTGCGTTTGTGTGTGTGCGTGTGTGCAATCAGTGCTTTACCACTCACCATGTCACACACACACACACGCACACACACGCACTCACACACACACACACGCGCAGACACAGAAAATGAGCCAAACCCACAAACAAACAGATGTCACTCTGACCGAAAAAACAACAACAGTGTACAGCTCGTTTGTGGCAGGTCACAGTGATCCCTGCTCTGTGTGTGTGTGTGTGTGTGTGTGTGTGTGTGTGTGTGTGTGTGTGTGTGTGTGTGTGTGTGTGTGTGTGTGTGTGTGTGTGTGTGTGTGTGTGTGTGTGTGTGTGTGTGTGTGTGTGTGTGTGTGTGTGTGTGTGTGTGTGTGTGTGTGTGTGTGTGTGTGTGTGTGTCAGGTGACTCAGGTCACAGAGGATCAGTGAAGTCGGGGTCTGCTTTGACTCTGTATCAACAGTTTAGTCTACAGTTCATCACAAAAAGCCACGGGTTTACCGGTTGCCACAGCGACTGCTCGGGTTCTCCCCTCTGATTGGCTGCCTCCATGCTTCACTGCCGGTGAGTTTGGAGTATTGGATGGCTGCCAGGACCCCCCCCCCCCACCCCCAGCTTCTATTTGTCCTTTTATGACTTTATTAAATATCTTTTTAGAATCGCCCCTCAGCGCTCCGCTAACCGAAGATTCATTGAATACATGAAATAACTTTATCTATGTTAGCTGTGTGTTCACAGATATCACACTGTGGGTCAGGAACTAGTGAGGAACAAATGTGACAGTAAATGGTTAATCAGCCACAAAAACCTGCCAAAAAAAGACATGATTTACCTTTAATGTTTGATTTATGATAAAACAAGTGTGTTGGCATGGCTGCTGCACCTCCAGGTGTGTGTGTGTGTGTGTGTGTGTGTGTACCTGCTGATCTCCTCAAACCTTGATTGATGAGTCTGCTGATGATCTGGACTCAGGCACACGTGCACGCTCACACACGTGCATGCTCCTGTTTGTGTTTCCAGTTTGTTGTGGCGACGACATCAGCAGCTGAAGAACGCAAAGCGACTTGTTTAATGGTTCATTTCTGTGTTTTTTTCATTTGACTTTCATGGCCTGCTCATAAAAGTTCACACCTGGAGAAAACAGGTGCTGCAGACGGCGACGTGCTTTATGGATGAATGACATCATCAGACATGCATCCTTAGCATTCAGTCGAGTCTGGCGTTGTCACAAATCCAGAGTTTAAGCTTCGTTTGAATTCTAAGAATCAAACGATGTCAACACTGGTTTACCTCCCATGTGGACATAATAAGAAGTCCAAGGCCGGTCATATTGTGTAAGTTACAGTTTCATTAAAGGACCTTCTTGTGGTGCTGTACAGAACTCTGTGTGTTGTCGTTGGATAGCGTCCCGCCCCTCCTCGCGCCCCTCATGGCCGCCGTGCAGCCGGCTCCCCTCAGGCACACACTTACTGTAAAAACCAATCCTTTTAATTAAGACAGATTCCAGAGAGGAAAGAAGAGCAACTTCTACCCCCACATGAACACACATGCTGAAACGCACACACACACTGACACACACACACATAACCGCAACATCCTGTCATTTGTTTTTCTTCCCTTTTCTTTTCCCTTCCCATCCTCTTTTTTTATTCCTTCCATTACTCGTCCCTGTTTTGTTGTGGCCTTGTGTGTGTGTGTGTGTGTGTGTGTGTGTCAGTGTGTGTGTGTAGTGAATAAACACACACACACACACTCACTGTAGAGAGATATATCCAGTACAGTGAAAGGTCCAAAAGCAAGATGGCCGCCTGACTGACCTGAGAGTCGACCTGAAGCTGCTCTCTGAATGACCCCACGTTTTAGTGGCCAGTTGGCCTCCCCTGTGAGCCACATGCTTTTTTTTCTACGCTTCCCTTTGTTTTTTACGGCGTCCTTGCTTTGCTCGTCTCTGTTGTGTCTTCACTCCCCCCCCCACCCCCACCCCCCCTCCCCTCGGTGAGCCGTCAGGGCCAGAATGCGGCGGAACAACAAACCCAAATAGTGGCTATAAACTTCAGACTTGTTTATGGCGTGGGTCTGCTTGCTCACCTCTGGGTGAACCGGTGAACAGACACCAGCGTCCCCTCATGTTGGAGCTCAGAACAACGCGACCCCAACTTCACCCGGCCCGACCTGCACTTTGGACCGCTTCAATGAGACCGCAGGCCTTTTACTCTTATACAACTGCTCTACAGCGGCACCATTCACACCGTCCTCTATCCCCCGCTCAACACCCTGAGATGAGTTTAATCGACCAATTAGCTGCTGGTTGGAGAAACTTTAGTGCAACCACTGTTTGTTTACTCCTCAATAAATCAGCTTCCAAAATGAATAAAAAGCAAATCTGCGTCTCAACCATTTCAGGAGGATTTCCTTCTTTGCATGTTTTTTTGTTTGTTTTCTTTGCACATCTTCTGCCTCTCTCAAAGGGAGTGCTGACAAAAAGTTGTGAAGCGCTTCGGTTGCTTCATTCAGGAGATTTCTCTCACTGCTCGGAGAAAGGTGTCAGATAATGATCGGATGGATGAAATGCATTATCGGATGGATGAAAGCAAAGTTTAATGACCTTCCAACCGGCTCAGAAGTTGCTGTGAGGTTGCTTTGAAGAAGAGGAACTGGAAAACGAGAGTAACCCGACGCCTTGTTAAACATTCAGGGAATGGAGCTTTGAGTGAAAAACAGAATGTGTTTCTCAGACTCCAGGTGTTTGTGTTGTGAGCAGGGTTTAGAAAAGTTTCACAGAAAGGACCTTCTTTGGCTTCGTCGATGAGTAAAGGATTTATTAGTCCATGTTTGAGTCTGTGGAGTTTGATTGACAGGTGACGGGTGAGGCGGGGCGACTGGGATGGACTCGTTTCCCCCCTGCTCTCTGAATCTGCTGCAGAGATGGATGTGTTTGGCTCTGTGTGGTCGAGGCTGGCACCTCCATTGTGTGTTTGAGTTTTATGGGTGGAAGTAGGGCACTGAGCCTGGCAGCAGACCCGGGCGTCAGTGTTTCCCACTCTCAGACTTTCACAGGGACTTTTTTTTTTCCCCAGAATAATGAAAAGGCCTTTTGCTTTCTCTTCCAGCATCTTTTTTCTGATTCAGTTTCAAATATCTGTCGTTGTCTGGTGAGAGCCTGAGCACTTTTGTTTCCAGGAAGGACTCGACCTTTAGTGATCTCACAACTGCAAGAACTTAAAGTACTGCACGTCTGTTTTGTTGTTCTTTTTCCTGGGACTTAATTCAGTCAACAATGCACTGAGCAGAGGACAGTAAGACACATGAATACTTGATGAACTGGACATAGAAACTTGTATTTCATGATGTTAAACACACGTGCAGAGAAGAGTTCTGCAGTGCTCGTTGAGTATGTAGAACCGTCGGTACTCTAAGCCTCAGGTGAGGTTATCGGTGGTCGAGTTCCTGCAGCACAAAGAGGCAACTCGTCATCTGGCCTCACGTTAATCTGCTGACATTTAATCACCCGTACCGACTATGAAGCCGAGCTAACGGAGCACTTGTTTGCCTTAACAACCAGATTCTGACCAAACATGATTTCCAGCTTATTACTGCCGACCCTTGCTCCTTCATAACGCCCGTCTCTCATCCAATTATCCTGATTCATGAGGTCTGACCTCCGCTCTGACCCGGCTTTAATATTCCCTCCCTGTGCCGTTGATTGGACGGGGTTCAGGGCGTCTGTGGTTTCCTGAGTACCAAACAAAACCATTGAAATATCATATCGTTTCTCCAGGCTGTATTGAGAGGTGTGCAGCAATTATCTCATCTCCTCTTATTGACTTAAAATGTGTCTGTTTGTGTTGTGGTGAGGTTAGCTGTTGAGATTTTAATCTGCTCACCCGGCCATCTGCTGCTGCTGTCGTTTGGTCGCATATCTCCAGGATTAAATCAGAGGCTGCAGCACGTGAGACACACACACACACACACACACACACACACACACACACATCCAGCCACAACAAAAACAAATGACACATTCCATCAGACAAATACACACATAATAAACACACACATGTTCAGAGTGGAGGATGTGGGCCACTGCCACGCTCCCCGCGGCTATGATCGCTGAACACCTCTCGCCCGCCCGCAGCTAAAGGCCCTGATTACCATTTTATTACAGCATGTCATTATTCTGATGCTATCAATGGAAATGAATTGGCTGACAATTGATTTACAATAAACCCCCCCCCCCCCCCCCCCCCCCACCATTCCCTCTGCACCGGCCCTCAGGGAGTCTCTGCTGCTCATTGATTCGATCCTCCTGCCCGCTCTGTCTAAATGACTCTAACTAGACTTTCACCTATTAAAGGCTTCTCAGCTTCAACATGACAGAGATCCAATCACAGCCAGGTTTCAATAAAGTTGTCTGCCTTCAGGAAACTACCTCCAGAGCGGAGTTCAAAATGTGAAAGTGTTGAGTACGTAGTCTTCTCTCTTTAAAGCTAAACAGTATAAACTTGTGTACGCCGCTCCTGGCCGAGCTGGCGTGTTTCTACAAGCTCGGCGAGGCTGTTGGTAAAATTGTTCGACACACTGATCGGAGGGAGAAGGGGAAGCTGGCCACGGGGCATGCAGAACATCATTAGTGCCAAGTGTCTGAAAGCTGTCGAAAACATTCCCATCACAGCACAACTGGAGTGCTCACTAACAACCCCGACCATTATGCCTCCGCTCGCCGCGTCAGCCCGGCAGACTGAGCCCTGCAGACACACACACACACACACACACACACACACGGAGAACATGCAGCGCGTGTGCAGCGGCAGCCATTTTCTCTCACCTCAGCGGAGTGTGTCAAGAGTCTCACTAGAGAGTCTCTCACCTCAGGAACATGCACATGTGACGGTTTAGGAGTGCATGGAGTCTTTCTGGATGCAGCAGCAACGGATGGACTGAACCCTGATCTCTGCCCCCCCCCACCCCGCCCCCCTCCTCCTCCTCCTGGGATAAATCCTTCCAGTGCGAGCTGAACTCCAGCCTGCTGCTTAATGACTTGTAATAGCCACAGTTTCCTGCTGCAGCTTTACAGCAACATGGCCGGTGTTTCTTTTCTTAAAGGTCCCCGAGACACGGCACTCGGCTTCAGGAGGACATGACCTCATTTCTCTTGTGAAACACTTGCTGACTTCTTGTCTGGCAACATTCAATTTGACTTGTCTCTGCCTTTTTTAAACAGAGACGTAAAAGGCTGTTAACCCTTTGAACTCTGCAGTGGATCAGCCTGCTGGTGTTCTGAAACTGAACCACAAAAACTTCTACAATTTTTGAAATGAAGCAATAAAACTAAAATATGAGTTGTCTATTTGTTTGGGGAGGGGGCATTTTCACTGGGTGAAAACACAACAGGCTCAAATACAGAAGGTAGTCTCTCTCTCTCTCTCTCCTCTGTGTGAGCGAGGGGAAAGCGATGGGTGGACGCGTCCAGGTGTTTTCACTTGACAGATCCTCTGCGAGAGCTTTTAACCGATGTGAACGGTGCTAATGGGAGTCCTGATGCCTCTCCAGTCCGCTCTGATGAAACGGCGGTGTTTACTGTGAGAGCTGGTCGTCGCAGACGGGTCACGGACCGCGTTGGCTGATTGCAACAGCTGCACGATGTGCTCTAAAAGCAAAGGGAAAAGGAGGAACGTCTACTCCTCCAAACAGGTGTACCTGGAACACTTTACACAGTAAAGGTTTGAAGCTGAGCCAGAATCCCCGTGTGTGATGCAGGAGCTCCAATCCCGGTTAAAAAAGCAATTAAATAGCAACGATACAGGCGGTCAAGTTTTACACAGCACCTCATTCATTAGACCCCCCCCTCCTGTTTTCCCTGTCTCTCCACATAATGACACTTGAAGACCACAGCATGTGTACCAGCTTGTTCCTCCATGTTACATGATGGGCTCTATGCGGCGCTCTAATTGACTCGCTATGTCTGCTGATGCATTAGTGCGGCCATGTTTGGCCCACTTAATGCCCAACTACAACAAACAGCCATCAGTAGATACAGCCGCCTTGTTACGCACATATAGAGCCGCTGTGTGTTTGGTGGTTTGTGTAAAAGGCCTGCAGGTCCAGGCTGCAGGGGCCTGTCAGACCCGGGCCTGGTCAGGAGAGTGGTGGTGGTCTAGACATGGTGTCTGAACCAGCTGACAGCCTGACCTAACCCCCCCCCCCCCCCCCCCGCCCCCTCCAACAGACAGGAAGGAAGAGGAGTGTAGCCTCTGGCCGTCTGAGCTGTGCTCGCTCAAAGACTGCTTATTTAGTTGTTTTGTGGACAGCGAGGGTTCGTCACTGAGCAGGCGGAGGATTTGAAAAGGCTGCAGAGCGGTTTGTGCACATTTCTCTTTTCATCAGTGCTGCTAGGTTTGGATAATTTAGAGTTTGAGGAATTACATTCTGATTTAATTATTAAATAAGCCTGAGATAAGAATGAGATTTAGACATGAAGGCCAAACTCCTGATCCCACTCGTCTCATTGGATCCCGTGTGTGTATCAGGTGCTTCTCTTTGAGCTACTCTTCTCTCTGTAGCGTCGTCAGGTTTGTGTGAAGCGCCTCAGCACTGAAACAATCCTCTTCTAAATGTAGAGATACTGCAGCGTTCCCGCTAACAGAGGCGGTAAACACAGGAGCACACGCTGGACTGAGTAATCACACGTATATTTATTCATTCATTCCGAGCCGGTGACCTCCTCCCTTGTTTACGCCGGCTCAGCTCTCCTCCAGGTGCTCCTGTGGACGTGGTTGTAAGAGGACTCTCACAGTCTCGCACGTCGTTAGCTTCACACCTTCCATTATCCTCTAAACCGTCGTCTCACCTTCGCCGCCTCGAGTGCTGCAGCCGTGTTTATGTTATCAACGACTCATTTACAGGCTGTGAGTCACAGCAGACCGCTCCGTCTGTGAGCTGCCATCCCATGAGCCTTTATTTATAGTGACGCTGCGAAGCATCAGCTCCTCTCAGAACTGAGACGACCAAGTCCAGGCTGCATGCAGCTGGAAAGAGTTTGTACATCAGGTCGTATTTAAAACACTTTGAACTTCTGTTAATATACGTAACACACGACTGGTCACAGTCCTCATTCTCTGCAGGTGAAGCTCTTTTTAAAAAAAACAGCTATAATGAATCATCCTTCCTAATTAATCGAGTCTAGACCGGGAGAAGACAATGATTTGTTCTGTGGAGTCTAACATGTTTAGCGGTCGGCATCTTAATAATAATAATAACTTTATTTATATAGCACCTTTTAAAAACACAGGTTTACAAAGTGCTTTGACAAACAACAAAAACAAGAACAACGCAAACTAAACCAAACACAGAAGAACGTAAACATACATAACAAATGCAAAATACTAAAAATAATTAAATACAATTCAACAGAAAAGAACCCATAATTCTTCTGCGCCCTCAAAGTCTTTTTGACAAGAAAACTAACTAATAAGTAACTTCTCCGCCATTTTTAAGGTCTGGGGCTCCAACATTAATCTGTGCTGATGCATCAAAAAACGTTAAAGTCCAGAAAACTGGCTGCACATCTTCTCTCTCAGTGTTGTGATGACGGGGGAAACCTCAGACTTTACAATCACAGAATGGAACCAGAAAATGTTCATATTTCTGTCTGAAAAGTCACCAAGTAGATCATTATGGGTTGAGTCATTGCAGCTCCACCCTTCATTAAACAGAACAGCATTTGAATCCTGTTGAGCTAAATATGAGATGTGCAGCTTCAGTTTGAAATATCATTGAAACAGGATAAAAAATGTGATTATAACTCTGAGGAAACTGATCTGGATTTGGTCAAATCTTTTCAAATCACTGCGTTTGACTCCAGCTCAGCAGAAGAAGAAAAAAATCAGCTTCCAGTTTCTCCCATGAGCAGCATCTTTATCGCCCCCCCCCCCCCCCTAGCTACAGGCGAGGTGTCAGTGCGATAGAGATGGAGAGGGCAACACAGAGGTTAAGACTGTAATTGGTGGTCTGTCCCGGTCCCTGGTAGTGCAGGGCTCCAGGGATCAGGCGTAATGATGCCTCTAAGATGAGAGGGGGATTTGACTGCAAGCCCTCCACCCCGGCTTAAATCCCCCCTCATCCTCCTCTCTGACAGGAGGAGAAATGCATGGCACACGGATGCACGAACCACCCAGGAGGTCTGCCCAGACCCTTTAACCTCCTGACTGATATAAACATGAACAGAAAGAGAAAGTAAGGAATACTCTGATATTATACTCGAGTTTAGATATCTCCACTTTAGAACAGCTGCTAGAAATGTCCTTCAGAGGGACTCGACGAGGACGTTTCAGGGCCGACAGAAAACATCTTTACCGACTCAAAAACAAGAAATAGATAGATAGATACTTTATTGATCCCGAGGGAAATTCAAAGCATCCAGTAGCAGGTTACAAAGACGTACATGACATGAAACATTTGTTACAAATTAACCACAAAACCGACGCCCCCCTCCCATACATATATATTAACCCGAAAAAAGATTTAAAGAATACCCCTAGATGAATCAAACTTAAACTGTGCAATTAAAAATAGACTTATACAAGAAATGTACATAACCCGTGCAGGGATAAAAATATGTGTGAGATTTAAACAAGAACCTTTAAACAATTGAGGAAAGAAATCTGTAATTAGACCTGAATATTAAAAAAAAAAAAAAGTGTTGACCTTCTGAAGTTGTGTTGTTTATATATGTACAGCAATGTTTAAAATCAGTGCTTCGACTTTCACACTCCTCATCTGTACTTCTGCTTGAGTACTTTCTCCTCCGCTGCTTCAGAATCTAATTCTGCACGTCAGATTTCAAAAGGTGACTCCAAAGAACGTAAACCCGTCTTAATCCTGTCAGATTAGTGAAAACTTCCCGAGTGTGTGTGTTCAAAGGTGGAGGAGCAAAGGGGGGTGTCAGGGAGCTCCCACTCGTCTGTTTTGTTTGGGGCGTCCATCTTAGCGCTGTGAAGCAGGGCTCCCAGTTTGTTTTAGGTGTTGGGATGTGATTTATCATGATGGGATGAGGCCCGGCTCTGCTGCTGGGAGCTCCTTTGATGTGTGGGAGGAGGCCGCTTTGCGCTTTTTTTTTGGCGTGTATGTGTGCGTAAGTCTGTGTGCAAACGTGTGTGTGTGTGTGTGTGTGTGCATGTTTGCACAGCGCTCTTGGCGAGCCCGTCACATGTTGAGGCATGTGCTGCAGTCTGGATCGGGGTACCCGGAGCGCCTGCTTGTGTTCCAGTGCCCCGTAAGTAATACTGGGAAATCAAATCGCCACTTTCTCCGTGTGTGTGTGTGTGTACACCCTCTGCCTCCACGCCAGCTGGCAGCGTTGGCCATGCCAAACACCCCCTAGACCCCCCCCCACCCCCCCAGTGCTATTTATGTATTTGCTCAGCCATGCGACTTAACCCTTTCACAAGCAACCTCAACCCCAGGGCACGATACACGCCAAGCAGGAATATGCCCTCTGCCCCGCATTCCCCAACACACACACACACACACTCCTCCCCTCATTCCCCATAATTCACATCTGGCCTCCTTTAAAACAGGGCAGCTTTTTGCACCGCTGCGAGGAAAAGAGCCATCAGCAGATTCCTCCTACGACCTTCTTCCAACCGGAGAGAGAGAACATTTAGGATCGCTGTAAACGCAGGAATTCTCTTCTCTCTCTCTCTGCTACTCCGCGGTAGCGATCGTATGAACTGGACTGGATTCCTTTACTTTAACAAACTGTTAAAGGAGCTCAAGGTCAAGGTCAAGGTTTTTTTTATTCGTCTCCTTAGGGAGAAATTTGTCTCGGATGCTGGGAAATTGCTGCATAGACAGTACATCGAAAACAATATAAAAACAGTAATTACAAATGTGCAAAAACATTTAGCTTCTCCGTGCTACAGTTCACCCAAGCGTCTGCTTACGTATCCATACACACACACACACACACACACACACACACACACACACACACACACTCACTCCTAAAGTCACAGGCGCATGCTGATGGTCATTAAAGGGTTAATCTCAGAAAACAATATAAATATAAAAAATAAGAGGTCTTTCTCTAAAAGTATTCAAACAACTATAGAGTGCAGATCAATGATCCCAGGAGGAGGTCAACATGTCACACTCTCACTAAAACACGGCCAACGATACAGAGCGTCTGGAAATCATGCCAAAAATAAACTGATGTACTTCAAACAATAAATCTTTATTTGGATAACGCCGATTCATGACACGTTTTTATCTCGGGACACTTTACAAAGAGCAGGTCAACTCGTAAAAGACCCAACGTTAATCCATCATGAGCAACATTTAGCAAAGGTAACAAGCTCATCACTCTGTGTCAAACTAAAAATGTGTTCAGAGTAACAAAATGTAAAACACACCTGACTGTCCTCACGTCCGACCTCTGGCTTCTTTCCCCCTCTCTCTCTGTCTCTCTCTCTCTCTCTGATTCCTCTAAAGATAAAGTTAAAATTAACCTTTAAAAAAGTAAATAGTTTTATTTTCAGTCGTGCACATTTCACCACGTTTTATTATCCTAAAATAAAATCTGATGTTCTGATATGTTGAAGAGGTTTGATATCGTGTTGATAACGAGCTGTAGAGCGACCGCGCTCGTCCCGCCTCTCTGTGCAGCATGTTAATGTAAACATTCGATCTCTCTAAAAGCAGCCGACGCCAGAGGAAGGGATGGAAAAGGAAAAGCTATGAAAAAGTCCAGCTGTATTTACTTACCCCCCTCCATCCATTCCCCCCCCCCCCCCCCCACTACTTCTCCATCTTGCGTTTTCTGAGCCCTCTGTCTCCTCGGTGGGCCGAGCCCTGGCGCTCTCTCGGCCTGAGAAGAGCCGGTCCCTCATCATTCCCACGGAGAGAGTTGCCAAAGCAAATTTGGCGAGAGGAAATGGAGACCCTGCTCTCCCTTCCCAAACCTTCCGATCTCTTCCCTTTCCTTCCCCTTTTTTCAGTGTGTGTGTGTGTGTATGTATGTGTGTGTGTGTGTGTGTGCGTGTGTGTGCGCGTGTGTGTGTGTGTGTATGTGTATGTGTATGTGTGTGTGCGCATGGCCTCTAGGCAGCAGTAGGAAGGCTTGTGGTACAAGAGGACTCACTCTGTACACCCCCCCCCCCCCCCCACATTCTTCTTCTTGTTTTTTCCATGTTCAGCTCTGTTGTCATGTGAAACTTGTAAAGTAAAGTTTGAACACTTCCACGCTCCTGCACAGGACGGGAAACCGTTTGACCTCTTATTGAAGCTTTGCATACATGAATATCTACTTAACTTTAAGTTCTGTTTGTGTTTGTTGCTCCTCGTAATCCTTCGCCCCAAACTTTCTGCAATGTTTGCCGTCTTTTGGGTCCAGGACGAGGGGAGGGATTTAAGCCCTCTGATGTCAAACAGTAGCCTAGCTTAGCATTGTTCCATACTAATGAGTGGAGAAGATGCTAACGTGTATGTAACTGTTGGCTAGCTTCAGTTTGACGGACAAAATATTGATGTGACCTCAGAGGATACAGGACGTCTTTCTCTACCCCTGCTTTATGTATTTGTTTATTTTGACAGGGACAGTGTACGGCCACTTAGCTGTACCAGAGTTAGCTCTGAGCTAATTTACATCTGCTTTGGTTAGTAAGTTTGTTTGTGTTTGCGGGTGAAGGTCAGCTTAAGTTGGGAGGGATCCAGTTGATCCATTGATTAATAACACCAACAACATACAAGGTTTTTACTTTTTTTTAAACCCCCCCCCCCTTCTCGTTTAAAGGTTTTGTTCTCTGGCATTTGTTTACAAAGGGTTTAGCCTTTAGCCTAGCTAGCGACATGCGCTCTGGGAGGTTTCTCCTGTTTTCCCCTCCAGCCTCTCCGGACTCTTCCTGGAACAGAAGGCCGACAGCAGACCCTCGGCCATACAGTATTCCCGGAAAAAAAAATAAAAAAAATAAAAAAAAGAGTCTGAAGTGTATGAAAGGAAATGTTGAAATAAGGAGGCAGCGTCGTGCTGTCGCTCCAGGACAGCTCCGGGAGGTGACAGGAGAGCGAGCATGTTTTCTATCAATACAAGCTGTTTTTTGGCGAGGAGAGAGGAAACGGGCGTCAGACTTTTTTGTTTTTCTTTCATGTAGCGGGGGGAATGTAGGAGACGCTTCTCTGCTAATGGGATAAATGATGTGTTATGAGGGGAGAGGTGGCACAGGCAGGTACTGCAGGGGCCTCCTGTCTGTATACACCTGATAGTCTACACACACACACACACACACACACACACACACGCACACACACACCTGGCAGGCGTCTTCCAGTCCCAACATTGTTCTCCTACGAGTTAATACTCGCTCTTTTGAAACTCGAGGTGGATAAACAGAGTAACTTATGTGCTGAGCGCAGGAGAAATGACTCCTCTCTGTATCAAAGTGAATTTTGGATGAGGTCATTTCCAGTGTAGTCAGCAAACCAGTTCATCTTAAAGTCAGAGCAGCGGCGTCTGAATAATGAGATGAACGTGATCCTGCAGCACTGTAACTATGTAAAGTGTTTTTGCTATTTACTTCAGTGCAGACAGAGGAGCTATTGTTCTGTGTGACTCCTCAGCCAAGGAGACGATGGTGGGATGAGCTAGTTGCCAAAATTGGAGCTCTGCATGTGTGCGTGTGTGTGTGTGAGTAACCCACAAACACACAGTCGAGGAATCTCACTCGAGTGAGCAGCCACAGCACTCGCTATATTTTTATCCTGTATGTTAGTCTGGGTGTTACACCACACACACACACACACACACACACACACACACACACACACACACACACACACACACACACACACACACACTCAGAGGGAGAGCAGAGGAGTAAGTGGCATTGTGACGGAGGTATTCAAACAGAAAGTAAGTCTCCAGACTAAACAGCTCTGTGCTCAGCTCTCTATCAGACATAACCCTGAACCTCCTCCAGCTTGTTTTTGTAGTTCATGACTTCAGCCTCGACCCCGCAGCGTCCCAGGTCGGCGTTTCTTTTATTCATAAACAGCAGAAGGATATGTTGTCTGACACCTGTTTGGTTTCCCAGCATATATGTGGCTTTTTTTTCTTCTTCTTTTCTTCTGTACTCTTTGTAGTCGCTGCTGTGTGTACGCTTTCGCTCTGCCTCCAGGAAGGGGGCCCCTCCCTTTTTGCACCACTACAGGCCCCCTCAGCAAGACATGCAGGGAGGCCAAAGTCAGGTCAGAGGTAGGGTGCGGCTCCGCTCGCCCTCCTGAGCGAAGAAAGAGCAAAGAAAACAGGTTGTTTGGCCTTTCATCTGCGTTTAGTCTGGAGGGGTGGGGGGATGGGGGGGGGGGGTGGTGGTTAGCAACCTGTTTAGCACGGTGTTTGTTTGTCTCTGACTGCAGAGCGGTGAGCATGCAGAGGAACATTATGTGGTCAGAGCAGGAAAGAGCTTCAGTTAAAGGAAGATATATGAATACACACACACACACACACACACACAGACACACACACACACGTCTTTTTTCAGCAGAGGGAAAGTAAACTGGACCTCAGAGGAGTATTAATGTTCAAAAACCAGGCGACACTGTGTCACAGCAGAGGGGGTTCATTGATGGAACAGCTCCTTTCTGAGCTTGTTACCTGTATTCTTGGACTTTTATTTTGAAAGGGCCTTGGATTAATTGATAAAGCGTCGTGCTTTTGTATCTGTGGACAGTTGTGTCGAACTCATTAGCATATTTAATGAATCTTTTCAGCTGAGATTTATCTGGTTCCAGTTATGACTCAACAAGACGAAAAGTTATTACAAGGAAACTTTAATCTCAGAGCCACTTCCTGTGCCTTGAATGATGCATTTTTGCAACGAGTACATTAAATGCTTTAAACTTAAATAAGCAGAATTTTAAAGCTGCTTTGTCACAGAACCACTTCGAGGGGGAAAGAGTCAAAGTTGATGTTTTAGTGAAATGCTTGCACATCTTGCAGGATTATAAGAAAATACGTTTAAAAAAAAAAGTCCTGAAGAAGAGATTTCATAGGAAACTGGTGTTTGCACGGTTTCAGTGCAGAGTTTCTGAAGTTCTGCATGTTTCTCACTCGTTCTGCTCGCTTGCCTTCGTTCTGTGTGTCTGGAATCCAGTTTGTTTGTAGAGGACATCCTGTAATCTATGACACAGGAAACACACTCAGACAGATAGAACAGAGCGAGGGCGAGGAGGGAGGGGTAGAACTGAAACAAGGCAGGGAGGAGGAGGGTGGGGGGTAGATGAAATGACAGGTTGTGTCAAGAAACAGATTTGGTTGTTCTCTCGTGTCAAGGCGTCTGTCACCAGAGCGTCTCACAGCTGGTCGACTTCAGGCTGACACTCCTCACATCGAGTCTCTGTGGTTCTCACGGCTCGTCGTCTTCTCCTCCTGAATGAGTGTTTCATTAAGGAGGCCGTGTTTATCCTCTCTGGTGTCCTTCTCTCAAACAGAACCAAACCTTCCAGAAGGTGCGGTAGAATAAAGACGTGTGGCGTCTGCTGATCTGGAACATTTCATGCATTCCGTCTGAGGTTTTCTTTATAGCAGTGCGTCCCTAAAGTAGGAACATTTCAGCTCGGCGAGGAAACCTGTTATTAACGTTCATCAGGGTCAACGCAGAGAAAGTTTCATTTCCCCTGTCTCTCTGTCTCTCTCTCTCTCTCTCTCGGACACGTCTGAGTGTAAAACAGACAAACGTAGTGTCATCACTGTACCTGAAACACTGAATCCCAGAGTTTGGAGGTGAGGAGGGTCTGGAGTTTAATTTACTGAACGTAGTCGATGCTTTGAGTGTGACGAGCAGCTCAGCGTCCTGCAGACAGGAAGTGCTCTCAAACTGAAAAGAGTTTCAAAAAGACACAGACAGAGCCGAGAAGACTGTTATCACTCCACCCATCCTGTCTGCTGCACGCGCACGCACACACACACACACACACACACACACACACACACACACACACACACACACACACACACACACACACACACACACACACACACACACACACACACACACACACAGGCTCACATGAGGCCCCCCGATGGCAGCTGAGACGAGGCTGCCACTTTCTCTGTTTCCACACTTGCTGCCTCATGACTCGCCGCTTTGTGCGTTTCTCATGGAGGCTCTATTCCTCGCCGCCGTGTGTGAAGTAAGGGGCTGTAAATTAAGGTTTGACAGATATGAGCTTCAAAGTGTCTGTCTCCTCACTGCAGGCCTGAAGTATAAAATGATAATACTGTCTGACATGGTCGTCCATGAGAGGTGTGTTTTTCCTCATGTTCAGAATGATGTCACAGTGAAACATTCAGCTTCAGGAGATTAGTGCTGGTGTGAGCGAGGCCGGAGATTCAAACTGTTCTTTTTGTAAAACACAGGCAGCGCCTCGGCCTCTGCAGCCGTCACACTGGAAGTTCAACTGCATCATGTGTTCTGGGCGGCTGATATCTGATCACAGAAGTTGTTTGCATGATATGCATTTTGATTTTAAGGATGTGAAAAATTCAAAGATGGCGTCACAATGAACCAACACACCAGAGCAGGCTCGAGTGGGAAGGGTTAATATAGGTCTGTTCTCAGTGAGGCAGTCTGTGCCCGTCCAACACACACACTCTCTGCTTATCTAACAGCCTTTTTTTAGACGTGTCACTTCCTGTCTATATTGTGTAATCCAGGCTGGATCATAAGGGGGATACATGCACACACACACACACACACGTGAGTGTGTGTCTTTGAAGTGAGCTCAGGTCTATCA
>NC_083626.1:10351691-10371691 GCF_963584025.1 Labrus mixtus | reverse complement strand
TCTGTTGTTTAAAGAACTGAAAGACGTCTGATGTGACATGAACAGGTCGGATATTTGAGACTTTATTTCACTCCTCTCCAACGACCAGGATCCACTTGTCTCGACGGTGTCCAGACTAGACTTTTGTATTTTTCATTTCAACCTAACAAGCTGACATACATTTGTTGGGACTTAAGCCTGGCTCACACTGTGCGATATTTCCTCCGATTGTATAAAAGTCGGGGTGGCATGTCAGCTCACACTGTACGACCCGATTGTTGGACACGGCCGGAGAGCTCACACTGTACGAGTGAAATCGGGACGGAGCGTTGACAATTGTTAATAAAGTTTCATTTGAAAAAAAACAAAGGATGACGGCTGGTGAAAGAGAAGTGGAAGTTGTTGTAGGATAGAGGAAAGTTGATACAATCGTAGATATACGGATACAAGTTTCAGAAAAGTTCTGCACTGATGATCTGTACTGAAAAGTAAAAAAAAAAAAAACAAACGCCGGGTTGCGTCCTGCCGCTGGTCGCCATGACTACAGTCCTCCCTTGTCTCTCGTGATTATATTGTAGTCACACACAACTTCTGCCGGACCCTTTCATGACGTAAACGTCAAGATTTTAAATTCTAAATATTAAACATGTTTGAAATAAATTGGGACGTTAAGATTGGATCTTTGTACCGCTCACACTACAAGATAATCTGAACAGAGAATCGGGTCCGAGCAGCCTCGAGTCGGGAGCGACCCTGAGATTGTAGGGAAGGAAGAATCGGAGTTCAAATCGGCCCGATTATCGTGCAGTGTGAGCCAGGCTTTAGCCGACACATTGTTTGGACTTGTCTGGATTAAAACACCTGACTTGTAGTTGCCCCCTGAAGACATTTTAAACACACTGAGGATAAACCTTTGAGTTACTGTTCAGCTCCATAGATTCAAACAATGACTACTCTGATTTCCAGTGTTGTAACAGCTTCTGGGTCTCCTTGGTCTTTAGACCTATCACCCTGCTGTTTAAAAGTCTCTTCACTCAGTATTCATCTGGTTTAAGAGCGTGCACCAGGATGAGTTCGAGTGCTGGCTGAGAGCGTAGGATTTCCCAGCCTGAGCAGCCCCCGACAGCTCGTTCAGACCTTTAAGCTTCTTGAAATCAGACCAGACAGAAACTTTTCTTTCTTTCTTTCTTTTTAAAAGTTGGCACGCTGAGGGAAACAACTCGAGCTCAGGAATCATAATGCAGAAGTGGATTAGAAGTCGTTATCGCCGTCCGCTGAGCTTAGCGAGAGTTGGCAAGTGATAACAATGAGAGCGGATGTTGCCGCGAAGGGAAAGGGCCAGACTTCCATTTTTTATTTTTGGCTTTTGGACTGAGAACAGAAAAAGCCGCAGACGTAGGAGTCTGTGTGCTTGAGAAAAGAGAAGGCGACAGAACTCCACTTTCACTTTCCATCAGAGCCAACACAAATCAACCCCAAACTAAATGAACAATGGCCTCACATCCAAACCTGAAATATGTCCCTCTGCCTTTAGCTGAACTATCATTACCCCGCTCGTGGTATTCACACAGTTCTTACGCTAAGCCTGGGCAGAGTCCAGGGTGTGAGCCCGATTGTTTCTTTTCACTCTTTTTGTAGCAACCAACAAAGCTTGATGACAGACATGTTTGTCCCCCCTGCTCTGTTCCCATGAGAAGGCTTTGGGTGTTTCCTAGCACTCACTCACACACACACACACACACACACACACACACACACACACACACACACACACACACACACACACACACACACACACACACACACACACACACTCACACACTGTCAATGATTCAGAGGAAGGAAACCTAACTTCTGTCAGCCCACACTTTGCCCTAACCCCTGACTAGTTGCAGTGTAAACACTGACATGGACACTTCAGCGTTCTGAAACAAGTCACCACTCTCAGGTGTGAACCGCTCGGCCACCAAGTCAAACCGCCGCCGCGTTCCACGCACCACGTGACACTAATGCTCTCCAGTGATGTGTTTAGATAATGTAGTATAAGTTTATTATGGTCACATTATTACATTTATATAATTTCATCTTTTTTCCATTAATGTTTACATGCATATATAAAAAAGAAAATTCTCTAACTTATTTTTCATTTATTTATATTTTTTGTTTGTTTTCTCGATACTCCCCACTAAGGTCTGCACTTTAATGCATCACGCTGTCATGAACACACTAACACCTTTCTAACATCTGAACATAAAAATCATTGCTTGACTTTCATCGCATTAAAATGTATTTGTCTGTATTGTTGCTTATGTTTTGCTATTTTGTCCGTTTTATTTATTTATTTATTCATTTTTATTTTTGTCTTTGTTTATTTGTTCTCGCTTTAGTTGGCATGTCTATATGTTCTTGTTTCATTTTGTTCACCTTATCACCGTCTTGTCTTCCAGGAGTTGGAGTTCTTACGGGTCGCCAAGAAGGAGAAGCTGCGGGAGGCGACCGAGGCGAAACGAAATCTGAGGAAGGAAATTGAGCGTCTGCGAGCCGAGAGCGAGAAGAAGATGAAGGAGGCCAACGAGTCGCGGATCCGTCTGAAGCGGGAGCTGGAGCAGGCCCGGCAGCTGAGGGTCTGCGATAAAGGCTGCGAGGCCGGACGTCTTCGTGCAAAGTACTCTGCACAGGTCAGTGACAGCGCCGTGTTGTTTAATATTCACACCTTAGGGTAGAAGAAGACGCTGCATTAAAGATCAGCTGTGGTGGTAGAAAGTCTAGACGAGTGTGTCAACACCCTCAGACTAATTGCAGCGTTTCAGAGTTTCACCGTCTCGTAGACTTTCAAGGTCAGCAGAGATGAGGGCAAGAAAAAAAAAACCCCACATTTCCTCTTCCTCTGTTTGAAAATACATGGGTGTAGCCCAGAGAGCACAGATGTTTGATAAGTCCCCCTCTGAAAGGAAACAGGAAGAGACGTCGACTTCCCCCAAGGCTCTATGGGAAATGCAGATTAGACAAAACAAGAGGGAGGCTCTGCTCTCCAGCTGCGTCTGTGGTCCTCCCTGCAGAGACTGCAGGCGTCTCTGCGAGCCTGTCATTAAGACGAGATGGTTCAGACGTCTTTCTGCTCAGGATGGGAGAAGAAGCGCTCTCTTTGTGCTGCTAAAGATAACTCTGCTTCAAACGGCTCGTTATCATGAAGTGATTGGAAACATGAAGTCCACCCTGCAGAAACGAGTTCCCAAACCAGCTGTGCATCATAAAGCGATGTAGTTTAAAAAGATGCAGAATTAAACATCATGCCAGGAGCCGTGTTAGCGTCCATTTCATTTAGATCTTACTCTACCCAAAGACAGGGTTCAAGTCGAGGTTCAGGGAAACGTTGATCCGTCCATCACTGTGGCGTCCTCATTTCAAAGCTCAGTCTCTGGTTGGATCATCACGCTCCAAACCGCCTCTGTAGTCTGATCTGTTCCACTGTGTAACCTCAGTTGTTTCCTGCCATGTGTTTTCCAGATTGAGGACCTCCAGATGAAGCTGCAGCACGCCGAAGCCGACCGCGAGCAGCTTCGAGCGGACCTGCTGCAGGAGCGGGAGGCCAGGGAGCACCTGGAGAGGGTGGTGAAGGAGCTGCAGCACCAACTGTGGCCCAAATCCAACAGCGACATGGAGGGGGCGCCCAACGAGACCACAGCTGACAACTAACCCAGCAGCCAAACTCACGGCCCAACCATTCCCCCCCTCCCCCCCCCCCAATCGCCATGATCACCCAACATCTTCCACCAAACCCGGACCATAAACACACCCAGGAGTCCAGGGCCGGCCGCATCGTAAGACCATCACAGAAACTCGAGGACTCGTCCTCAGGCCAGGGACACGAGGACCTGTGTCCTCATTCATGCCCATGAAACAAGGAAACACTCGCACCTTCTGAACTCGCAGAACTGAAAACTGGATTCAGAGAATGAAGAGAGACAGATCCATAACAGCAGATGTGTTATGGGAGAGTTTAACGGACTTCTGTGGTAATAAGTGCAGAAGAAGACGGTGTGAGCGTGAGGAATGTGGAGTCGTTACTGCGATGTGGCCCGGAGAGCAGGAGTCAAATCGAACCGCCGCCCCCCCCACCCCCGTCCATTGCCATGACGACGATGGAGGAACACTTTATAAGCTATTTAAGGGACTACATAGCGACATGTAAAGACAAAAAAAAGACAGTTTCTTTGTTTCTCTGTGCTTTTGGAGTTTGAAAAATATAAAAAAATAAATAAATCAGAAGATGAACAAAACAAGCGAATGAACCCTCCACAGTGCCACCGTGGTTTTGTCGGTTTTTCAGGAAGCCATAGCGGTCCGCCGAGGGGGGGGGGGGGAAAGCATCGAGTCCGAAGGTCAGGCGACCCCGTCTTTTCCTCCCATTGTTGTTTTATAAAATCATTTCTGTCTCATTTCTCCGAGCAGCGGGTGAACTGGCCTCGGGCTCGATCTTTCTCTCCTCTTGGACCCCGGAGCGGGATTGGTAAATCACATCCTGCGGGGGCTGCAGTTTGAAGAGAGAGCACTTTGTTTGGGTCGATCACCAACAGTCGCCGTCTCACCCGCTCGGTTTGCATTGTTAAGCATTTGGGTCAAACCCTGAAGTCTTTATCTTGTGAAGATACGATTCTCCAGATGTGAGTGTGAGCGATGAAACCGACACGTTTTTTTTTTTACTCCATGAAAAACATCTGATGTGAGACCACAGTGGGCTGGACGGGACCCTCCCCCCCTCCCCCTCTTTGGCAAGAACCACAAAATGTTCATTTGAATTAAATTAAGGTGTGTAAATATAAATATATGTTGTTGTTTTTTAACTTTACAATAATGAATCGCACTTTGTCATAACAAGATACTGTTATAAAGCATTGTACTCCACTATCGTCTTCAGTTTACTTTGAAAACAGCGTTCTGCTCGACAGCGCCCGCAGAAAGTGTTGTTCTGTTCTCATACGGGAAAGTGTAAATAAACGGAGAGAGAGAATTTAAAAAAAAAAAGGCTCCATGTGTTGTCTGCGGACGTTCGGAGCTGCGACTCGTCTCTGTTGTAAGATAACGGACACGTGAAGCGTGAACTTACAGCGACGCGTCGGAAAGAATAAAATGGGATTTTATTCCAGCGGCGGCGGACTCGGCGTGAACCCGCCGCCGCCGCCACATAGTGGGTACAATGCAATCAGAATGTACATTGTGTTAATGCTATTTTTCCTTTGGTTGTTGATGTTGTTTTGAAACGTGGAGATCTTTGATTGCTCGTCTGTTCTGTTCCCTCCCTTCAGTAGAAACTCATCTTTACTTTCTGCATGAGATGTGCGAGCGCTCGCCGTCATATAGTCACTTATCGGGCATTGATACTGTACGTGTAAGGCTTTGATTGTGTTCTACGATATCGAGCAGTTTGTCTTATTTAGAACAAGTTATGAACACAGCGTTTTATCCTTCTTCAGAAAAAAAAAAACTTCACACACACAAAAAAAAAGATGAATGCAATGCTGGACAACCTCAAGTGCCTGGACGAGGGCGAAAGGTTTCCAGAGAAGGAGAAGTGACGAGGACGCCGTCGGGGGCGGAGCCTCTCATCAACCTTCTGTTTGCAGGGTTTTTTTTAAAATTCCAAGCCCCCCAGCCCCCCCCCCCCCCCCTCGCTCGCTCCGTCGCTCGCTCGCTCAGCAGCTCTTTTTATCAGTATTCCTCAAACATAAAAAAAAAGATGAACCAGTTTACAAACTCTTCTTTTTCGATGCAGAGAACAATTGAACAAACGCTCGGCGCTTCAGGCTTTTCTTTTTTTTTTTCTGAATGAGTGATTTTTTTTTTGTGTGTCTTCATTTGAAATCGATGATATGCATGTTCAAAACATTTTTATAGAAGACCTCGAGAAGCCGCTTGCTTTTGGTGAATTGTTACTTTGGGTTGTGTATATAAAGATTTAACTGTTTCACTCCCAGCGGCGTGTCGGGCGGCGGCGGCGTGCCCCGAGGCGGTCAGACTCGACGGCATTACGTGACGAGCGGCCCTTTTCTTATCCAACGTGACTCTGAGAGCTACGCTGCGACTTTGGCAGACTTTCAATTGGTACATTTTGTAATTGTTTTTACACTCTGAGGAGGCGTGTAGTTTACTTTCCTCATGGTTTTCTACAAAAAACAACGGGAGGCGATACCGACATTGGCTCTTCACGCTCCCGCCGACGAAGCGAAGATAAAAAAAAAAGTCTTGTTTTCTAAAGGAGAATCATTTTGCTAAAAAAGAAAAAAAATGGACGCACGAGCAGCAATAAGAGTCCAACCGAATCGACAAATACTCGCCAGTGTGAAGGTTTGAATCTGAATTTACAAATGTAAATATGTTTTTCATTTACGATATTGTATAATATATGTACATGGTGTTTCCTTTTTCAAAAACAAACCTTTTCTTACAATGGCTGTCTTGTTTTTTTGTTTTTTTGAATTTGTGTTTTAACGTTGCAGAAACAGTTCATGCAGTGCGTAAGAGAATATTCCCTACATAAACATGTTAATCCTTTTTTTTTTTTTTTTTTTTTACTGTAGAGTCTTTATATCGATGACTTTTTTCACCAGTTCATATATATTTTTAACAGTATGTTCAGTATCATAGCAGTCAGGGGGGGGTCACACGCCGGTGACTCGGCCATGTTGCAGATTGTCCCCCCCCCCTCCTCCTCATCCTCGTGTATCTTCTTTAGCCCTGTGCTGCTGCTAATACTCGATAAACCTTACACTTCTAGAAATATTTTTATGTAAGAGGTTAATGTAAGCTTTCCCATTTATTAACGCCACATATACAGTGTGAGAAATGAGCTCGGCTTGTTCATCTATCTCCCTTGTTTCCCTCATCGTTTCACGCCTTTTTCCTCATTCCCCCCCATCCTCCCGTCCAACAATGCCCCCCTCCCCCCCTCACCCCCCCTTCTCTCACGACACGGACTATATTGTAAAGTAAAGGACTTTATGAGATTATGTTTGAAAATAGCTATGCTTATATACTACAGTGACTGAATGTACAGTGTATAGATGCATTACCAGAAATAAAGTTGTTTGTCCAGATTGAACGACCCACTTCTGTTTTTTCTTTGCTGCCTGCGACATGAATTCTAATTATCCTGTAAACACTGCAGAAGAAGAGCTTCTTTTATTCTCATCTTCAGATTCAGAAACACGGGCACCCTCTCTTCTTCTGCAAGAACCAGGAAGCCACGAGGAAAATCTCAGACACAATCCTGAAGGTCTGTGATGAAAAGGTTGATGGACCCTTTTTGCCTTAAATTGATAAGGCAAAGGGCCGAGGTCGGACTCAAACCCACGGCCACTTCAACAACACTAACCACTGCACCACTGTGCAGACAGATAGTCCAGAATCATGTGAATAAGGCCTGACCGATACGGGAATCTTGGGGCCGATACTCATATCGATATTGGGGAGATAAAGAGTAAGTTACCGATATCTTTCTTAGATCTGTGTTAAAACTGACCTCCTCCATTTATTGTGTTGATCCCTCAGTTATCAAACACTTGTGGAAAAGATATTTAATGAAAATGAAGATGGTCACTCGACTGGAAAGTAACTGAGCATCACCGCTCGACACTCTGCAGAGTGATGATGTTTGTTTAATCCTTAAAGCGCCCTCTGCTGGTGACAGAGAACTGCCAGTGTAATACAATGAAACTCAAATTAAATGCTATTTGAGTAATATCTGCGCATATCTGGGATAAAATAGTCGACACAGATAGTCACTGGATATGCTGATATCAGCTGATTTTATCAGCTGGCTGATTATTCAGTCGGGCTCTAATGTGAAGGACTCAAATGGTCAGAGTGGAAGCAGCAACGGCTAACCTGCAGCCTGACCATCAGAAAACTGTGATGAAACACAACGATACAAACAGACTGTGAGATCTTTAAGTGGAGCTCATCAGGAGCCAATAACCAATAAGACTGATCCAGAACTAAACATGAACTTCTAGTCTGACAACACAGACCTGATACTGTTGGTCCGTCTGGTTCTGAGGTTCTGAGTATCTAAAGACTCATAAAACAAATGAAACAATCATCAAACGAGTTGTAGGTTTGAAAGAGAAAGAGAAAACAACATGAGAATAAAAAGATAATAACATATTCAAAGTCTCTGAGCTGAACTCAAGAGGAGGTTTTTTTTCTCTCTCCAGCGAACCAAAACAACAGTTAACCCCTCCTCCTGCTTCAGCCTCTCATCCGGTTCATGTACACACACTCGGTTTTAAGGCAGCTGCTGAGAAACCTCCGTAATTACTGAGAAAACCTTAAAAAGGAAAAGATGAGCTGCAAACACTTAACTCCAAAGGAATGTACGCTAGGTCTCGAGTTAACGCCCACTCAGCCTGACAGCACTGGATGTAAACATTCATTAGTGTCTACACAAGCTGAGTGTGTGTGTGTGTGTGTGTGTGTGTGTGTGTGTCTGTGTGTTAGCTGCAGGCTCCTCAGTGTGCGGAGCAGAAAGAGTCATGTTTATCTTCCATAGAGTCAGACTTAAAGGAGTAGCGTTGGTTAGTCATTTGGAACAGTTACTCTTCATTCAAACAATCACAATCTGTGTTGAAGAATCACACGATGTTATTTATACAAATACCCTCCTTAAGAAAAGCAGTAGTGATACATTACACACAGAACTGTGAGACGATGTGGAGGCATCATCTCGGGCAGAGCAAAGTCGATTATGTAGGAAACTGTGTTTGGTGCACTTTGGCGCCCACAGAAGGCCTCTTAGTGCAACTGCAATGTTGTTAAACGCGCAGTGCTGTTAACTCCTCCCCCTCTTATACAACGTGCATATGTTGAAAAAAAAACATCATGAGAAGCAAAACAACCACATGGACTGACTGGTTCGGTAATATTTTCAGCTGTAGGTCATATCTGTCTCTGCTTCTACAGCCCGTTGTTTGCAAACTGTTAGCATGTGCAGTATGAGTAGGGGGTATTCAGTCGTTACCATGACGACTATAGGCCGTGGCTTAAGTCTACAATGGAGAGAGACAAACACTGAACAGTCTGTAGCCCTTTTTTATACTGCAGGTCAAGCTGTCATCACGCCTTAAGACATCCATATTGATTCTGCAACAGCGAAATATTGGCGTCCCGGACTGTGACTGTGCTGAGAGAGCACGGTACAGCGGGGGCTCCACATACACACACACAGTCGGAGATGCACCTCCACACCTGTCTCGCCCGTTACGTCTCTGTTACTACCTCCAAAGACCGTACAGAGGAGGGATCACTTCGTCCCCTCATTACGCCTCTGAGACACTCTGAAACATCAGAGGGACGTAAATATGGCGCCTTGAAACAGCAGTCTGAACAGGGATTGAGATGTGCATCTTTATGAGACACAAACAGGGGGCGACAACACGTTTACACCGCCTCTGATATCAATCTCAAAATCACCCTCTGTTGTTGTTTTTAAATCAATTCCACTCTTGCATTTATTTTCTTCTTCATTGAACTAAATGCAGAAAAAAGGAGCAAAGAAAGGGAAAAGTTTTGTCTCTGGTTCAGCTTAAATCACCAGCAGCTAAAGACCTTCAAACATCATACCACACCAAAGCAGAAAGCAGCTATCCTGAATGTGTAAAGAAGAAGAGGATGTTAGAAACCAGAAGATAACAGCAGAGAGGAAACCCTCTCACAAGACGGAGCCGACATCGAGGATCTGAGAGGCTGCACGTCGCTAACAGCTGTGCTATTAGCTTCAAGCTAACACACACCGACTCCATTGTTATTGGAACTGATATAAAGATGGTTTCCTAATGATAGTCGATGTTCTATGTGTCTTTGTAGACCAGCGGCACCGCAAGGAGAATGCAGAAGAACCACTTAAAAACTTGTTCATTTCTGAGCTGCTTTAATTCTTCAATACAATAAAGATAACCAACACAAATGTGATGAAAGAACATTTCAGACTCTGACAATAAAGTTCAATCAATCAACCAATCAGCTTCACAATTTAGCGCCAGTAATGTTTTGATATCAAAGCTCTTGACTGTTATGGTTACGTTACACCAATCATACGCTGAAGACCTCCACTCAGATGGAGGAAAATAAACACAGGATCTGCGGTTGTCACAGTTTAGTTTTCACAGAAAAACAATTATACAGTAATACAATGTTCCAGAGTGTGTTCAGGATGACGGCTGGCCGCGCTACTGATGGAGACTAGCATGAGATTTAAAATAAGATTACAGATAAACAGAAAGCTTACAAGTCAATTATCCTCAATCTGCAGAAATATATTACTTAAAATGTTCCATATTATTCTAAATCATCTTCTCCATGTTCCTCTAACACTAATATGTGTCTCTAGTCTGTCTACAAACCCCCCAATGATGAGAAAAGTCCATCCTCTCAGTCTTTTCCCTGCACCACTTTTCAGAAAATGTGTGCTCAAACAGGCCGTTTGACAATTTTCCCTTCATGACATCACAAAGGGCAGTAGCCCCTCCCCCAGGTGGGTGACACTCCCACAGCTAGGTGTTTGTTCTGCCCTCTGAGTCTGCCTTCTCACCGTAAACAATAGGACATGGAGCGAGAAAGACAGAGACACCCAAGCCCTACCAGAGAGGGGTGTGTGGTCAGACACAGCTCATTTACATATTTAAAGGTACAGACACAGAAACAGCCTGTTCTGAGCAGGGCTGAAATAGAGGGGTTTATAGGCATGATCAAATACAGGATCAGAGTGGATTTAGAACAAGAAACTTTACACACATGTTTTGAGGAGCTCTGAGACTTATTTACACTGAAAAGGAGGAGAATATGTGACCTTTAAAACTGTGAGAAAAAACTTTAAATAAGTACAGCTTGTGATGCTCTGGAGAAGTCGATATAGTCATTAAAAAATAAACAAAATGAAATCTGTATTAAGTCAAGCAAAGCAAATTAAGATGGAAATCAACTGTTGGTAATTAGTGCTTCCACACGCCTTCACTGTACGTTAAGCCCTTACAGAGAACAAACGCCGTGAGAAGGGTAAAATCAGTGACCCAAAAAATAAACAAACGCTGCCAGGAGCGAAATTCAGACTCATTCTGTTAAGTCTTTACTCGACATAACTGATGGAGCAGTGAGCGAGCAGACACCGAGCCGGTCTGAGGCGGCTTCTCCGTCTGCTGCTGTGGCCCACATGGTCACAGCGGCGTGGGCCGGGATGTCAGACGGATCTAAGCTCCTCTAAAGCAGCAGCAGCAGCAGCAGCAGCAGCAGCAGCAGCGGCACACAGGCCTGTTGACTGACCCAATTACAGCAGTCACATGAGGAAGAACGCCCTGCAGTTAGCTCATTAGTCTCTGGAGTCTGAGCAGCTCTCTCAGTCTAACTCGGCCTCCTCGTCTCCCGCTGTTTTATAATGTACAGTCAATTATCAAGTCATGTTTAATTCATTTAGAACATTTGGAGGATTTCTTTTTATGAACGGCGGAAACAGGCCTTTCAGATACGCTGCTGTCAGGCGCAGAGGAAACGTGTTTTAAGACGTGTTAATGTGTCAAAAAAATAACAAAACCAACGACCAACATAGTCATGTGACTTAGACAACACAGACACCACAAACGCTCTCATTGTTTTATATGCAGTTTAACCATTAACACATCCACTCAGCAGAAAACACAAGGTCGTTTTATTAGATTGCTTTAAGTATTAGAGACAGCGGGTCACAAACCACCTACGACATACTGCATGCTAACCAAGCCGTTAGCATGCCATTAGCGTCATACTAAAATAAGATCTGGTGGTTGTTTTGAGTATTTATAAAGTGTCTGTGTCCGAGACGCAGACTTTCATACTATTCAGATTCAACATGACGTCACATTGAGTATGTACCCAATCAGAAATAATAAACTAAACCGCCCTACAATGCACTGCAGCTCTCAGACTGTCCAATCACAGAGCTCGCCAGGCGTCCAACTACTGAAACACATTCTACATGTTACCAAAGACTCCATAGTTGTACATATTTACGGGCCGGCGGTTGCATTAGCTTGATGCTAGCTCAGCCAACGGAGCTTGAACCAGGAGTACGTCACATGACCCATATTTTAGCATGTAGCTAACAGCATGCTAACAGTCGGGTTAGTATGCAGTGGGGTTTCGGACACAGCCATGGACTTGACAAATACTCAACACAACCACCGCATATCACAAACAGATTTCTCAACTGAATACACAAAGAGCTGCTGCTGTGGCGTCCTTCTAGAACAAGAAGTGACTACATTTAGGCCAGAAGGTGGCGCTAGAGAGAAGGAAGGGGTTAATAAACAGTTACACTGTTTCTGTGGCTAAACCCGGTACACACTACAAGATAACCAGATCCATTTTAGTCCTGATTAACCCTACTGACAAGACTCAGCAGTCATGGAGCAAAGTGGTACTGCACGCCCACCCGGAAGCTCAGTCTAATTTCACTGCGACTGTAAACAGAGCCAGCCAATCAGAGGAAAGTGGGCATATCGGGAGGGGGGTCTTAAAGAGACAGTAGCTGAAATGAAGCGTTTCAGGCTGAGGCTGAAATGAGGGATTTTACTGACACCAGTATCAGATAAATAAGGAGGTTTATGAGCTTCACATCTCACAACGTTTCTCAATATGTGTCCCAGAGTGACATCATTAAAAAGTGAGTTTAATAGATCTCCTTTAATTGAAGGTCATTCTTAATATATCTACACCCTTACCAGGTCTGTATTTCTGCATCATTGCAGATCACTCTCCACCCGTTCTTCCACCACTCCACTGTTCCCAGTATGAAGGCTGTCTATGTTTCCCTGAGGGAGAGGAATTTAAAGGTTTTCACCCTCTTAATGATTTTCATATTCAGGGTCAGCGCTAACATCTTTGAATTATTCAAATTAAACATTTGCATTTTCAAAAAAAATTCAAAGACTTATTTTTTCCTTTTTCTAAATGTCCAACAGAAAAATCATCTGTTTGCAGATCTTGTGTGCTAAAGGCCAACACTAATTTATTAGAAACTCACTTGAAGAAGGTTCAAACATTGGGGGATTTTTTCTCATAAATTGGTGAAAGAGGAGTGTGCTGTGTTTTTCACAAAATGCATGAAGAAATAAAAAGCACATGGATTTCATTCCTGCGTTCTTCCTGAATGTGTGGCTGACATGATGGATGGATGTCAGAGAAATACAACAATATGCTGTCAGCGAACAGAACTCCAGCATCTGATTTGCACTTACATTTGTATAAGTGGAGCATGAATATGAAGTATGTGTTCCTGCTGTTTATTTTTTAAATTATTCCTCCTAGAAAACATCTCGCTGAACACTGCAGACGTGACCTTTCCCCCCCTTTCTGCTCTGAACGGACATTTTCTCTGCAGCTTAATGCACTCATCTCTCTCTAACACACACACACACACACACACACACTAACACATCCACTCGCTTCGCCTCGCCAGAAAGGCCACATTCAGCTGGTGCAGGTCATTGGCCTGTAGGCAGGTTCAATATTTATGGGTCGCTGCAGCATTTTACTGTCTCAGCTTGACAAAAATGATCAGCATCTCAGGCACTCTGCCTGTCAATCCAGCCGCTCGGCACATCACATCAGCTGCCGTCACAGTCAGCCCTGCAGGATGTCACCGTGACGGGATGCCACCGTGTCACCGAGAGACGGATAACAAGCCGGGGAGTTCAACAGCCAATGAGAAACCACTCTGGATCCAGAACCAGAGCTGATCCTCGCTGATGGATGGATGGAGGTATGTAAATGTTGTCCTTATTATTGATACGACTTTAACGGCTAACCACTCATACTTTTATTTTCACAGTTTGTATTTCTTCATTTCATTTATTTGGCCTCTACCTGTCCCCTAAATTCTTCAACCTGCATGTCAGGAAACTTTAAAATGGACAAACATGCTTTTTTTACTTTGTGTCTTTCTACATCGTGGTGGATGTTCTTTTATCTGTTTTCATTTTGCAAACCTCTCTTCAGATCTTGAGGGCTGATGAGGGAACCTTTCAAATGTAATTTCAGGGATGCAGCTGTGCAAACTCATTTTGATATGAAAACTAAAAAACAAGATGATGGCTCTCAGAGGGGAGAGGAGGCAGTGAGGCCGAGCGAAGAGCTTTCCTGCTTTCATGATTTTTAGACAGAAGCAGAATGCAACAAACCGGTTTCAGCCCGAAATCTCCTGGTCTTATCTCGGTCTCGCCCTGCCTTGGTCCTGGTCTTGTCTCGGTCTCGCCCTGTCTTGGTCTTGGTCTAGTCTCGGTCTCGCCCTGCCTTGGTCTTGGTCTTGGTCTTGACTCGGTCTTGCCCTACCTTGGTCTTGGTCTTGTCTCGGTCTCGCCCTGTCCTGGTCTTGACTCGGTCTTGCCCTGCCTTGGTCTTGGTCTAGTCTCGGTCTTGCCCTGCCTTGGTCCTGGTCTT
Organism: Labrus mixtus; assembly: GCF_963584025.1. Lineage (NCBI taxonomy): Eukaryota > Metazoa > Chordata > Actinopteri > Labriformes > Labridae > Labrus > Labrus mixtus. Next base: position 10,357,249 of record NC_083626.1, on the reverse strand, counting down.
GTCTTGGTGTCGCCATGCCTTGGTCTTGGTCTTGACTTGGTCTCGCCCTGCCTTGGTCCTGGTCTTGTCTCGGTCTCGCCCTGTCTTGGTCTTGGTCTAGTCTCGGTCTCGCCCTGCCTTGGTCCTGGTCTTGTCTCGGTCTCGCCCTGTCTTGGTCTTGGTCTAGTCTCGGTCTCGCCCTGCCTTGGTCCTGGTCTTGACTCGGTCTTGCCCTGCCTTGGTCCTGGTCTTGTCTCGGTCTCGCCCTGTCTTGGTCTTGACTCGGTCTCGCCCTGTCTTGGTCTTGGTCTTGTCTCGGTCTCGCCCTGTCCTGGTCTTGTCTTGGTGTTGCCCTGCCTTGGTCTTGGTCTTGGTCTTGACTCGGTCTCGCCCTGCTTTGGTCCTGGTCTAGTCTCGGTCTCGCCCTGCCTTGGTCCTGGTCTTGTCTCGGTCTCGCCCTGTCTTGGTCTAGTCTCTGTCTCGCCCTGCCTTGGTCCTAGTCTTGTCTCGGTCTCGCCCTGTCTTGGTCTTGGTCTAGTCTGGCCCTGTCTTGGTCTTGGTCTAGTCTCGGTCTCGCCCTGTCTTGGTCTTGGTCTTGTCTCGGTCTCACCCTGTCCTGGTCTTGTCTCAGTCTCGCCCTGTCTTGGTCCTGGTCTTGTCTTGGTGTTGCCCTGTCTTGGTCTTGTCTCAGTCTCGCCCTGCCTTGGTCCTGGTCTTGTCTCGGTCTCACCCTGTCCTGGTCTTGTTTCGGTCTCGCCCTGTCTTGGTCTTGGTCTAGTCTCGGTCTTGCCCTGCCTTGGTCCTGGTCTTGTCTCGGTCTCGCCCTGCCTTGGTCCTGGTCTTGTCTCGGTCTCGCCCTGTCTTGGTCTTGGTCTAGTCTCGGTCTCGCCCTGCCTTGGTCCTGGTCTTGTCTCGGTCTCGCCCTGTCTTGGTCTTGGTCTAGTTTCAGTCTCGCCCTGCCTTGGTCCTGGTCTTGACTCGGTCTTGCCCTGCCTTGGTCCTGGTCTTGTCTCGGTCTCGCCCTGTCCTGGTCTTGACTCGGTCTTGCCCTGTCTTGGTCTTGGTCTAGTCTCGCCCTGCCTTGGTCCTGGTCTTGTCTTGGTGTCGCCCTGCCTTGGTCTTGGTCTCGGTCTTGACTCGGTCTCGCCCTGTTTTGGTCCTGGTCTAGTCTCGGTCTCGCCCTGCCTTGGTCCTGGTCTTGTCTCGGTCTCGCCCTGTCTTGGTCTTGGTCTAGTCTCTGTCTCGCCCTGCCTTGGTCCTAGTCTTGTCTCGGTCTCGCCCTGTCTTGGTCTTGGTCTAGTCTGGCCCTGTCTTGGTCTTGGTCTAGTCTCGGTCTCGCCCTGTCTTGGTCTTGTCTCGGTCTCACCCTGTCCTGGTCTTGTCTCAGTCTCGTCCTGTCTTGGTCTTGTCTTGGTCTCGCCCTGCCTTGGTCTTGGTCTTGTCTCTGTCTCACCCTGTCTTGGTCTTGGTCTAGTCTCGGTGTCGCCCCGCCTTGGTCCTGGTCTTGTCTCGGTCTCGCCCTGTCCTGGTCTTGTCTCAGTCTCGCCCTGTCTTGGTCTTGGTCTTGTCTTGGTCTCGCCCTGCCTTGGTCTTGGTCTTGTCTCGGTCTCGCCCTGCCTTGGTCCTCGTCTTGTCTCGGTCTCGCCCTGTCTTAGTCTTGGTCTTGGTCTAGTCCAAGTTTTTGTTGTTTTTGCTTCACATGCACATTAACATAAAAAAATAATTTCTGACATTTCATGAGCAGAACAGAGAATATCATTAAGATGAGTATGTGGAAAATCCATATTTCCTACTGTGGGCTAAACTGTCTATAAATATTTAAGCCGACTTTGTGTGCAAACTGACATCTGAGAGCTCTTGACTGTGAACTCGCTCCACTCCTCAGATCTGTCTCCAGTTGGTATGCAGTATAGGATTCACAAGCAGCTGCACTGAATTCATCTTTACCAAAAATCGATCATCTGCGTTGGAGTTCAGGAGGTCATGTGTGTGTCCGAGGAGCGTGGGAGGTTTAAGGAGGAACAACAATCCAGACAGAAACTGGCGGGTCACTGAGCTCTGCTGCTTAGACCTCCGTTTATATAAATGTAAAAAGACAAACATGGCCGCTCCGTACTAATGTCTGTCTTTGTGTACAAAAGGTATTCATACTGGTGTAGGAGTGATGTGACTTATGATAACATCTCTTAAATCAAGATATCATCCATAACTAAAGGGGGGTCAAAGGGCAGATTCACTCAAACAGATCGAACTGATCCACAGAGAAATGTTCAGCTGGAGGAGAAACTCGAATCTTTAGGACGTCTTTACTGGTTTGTGTATTTTTGCATTTTTTAATTCTTCATGTTTTTGCAGTGACGAGCTAATGTATCCAATTATAATTTACATTTCTCAAATCTCTAGAAATGTTCAGGAGAGCAGATGTGAAGAAGTCTTTTCTCTCTTTTTTCAGAGCAGCAGGTAAACGTCAGATGTCTCCTCAGAGACTGTGAATGACTCACACTTCCATTCACGGGTTGCTTTGGCACGGTGTTCCTACAAGGTCTAATGAGAGTGTTTGCTAAATGAGTGACTCCCTGTCTCCCTCCTCTCTAAAAGTAAAAGTAAGAAATAAAAACCTTCGCTCGCCTTGTGAAAACAGTCCAACCAAAGAGCTCCTTGAACATAACCCTGAGGGATCCCTCAGACACAAACATGTCCCGTGTACGTTCATGAAAACATCTTTTGAAAAAGCCTGGATGTTGATCTTTGAAACGACTGCAGCAGCTCGAGTCTTTTGAACGTTATATTTCGGTGTTTTTGATACTGAGAGGCATTCGGCTCTTTGGTTTAAGGTAACAGCAGATTTCCCGACGTGTCAGCATGTCTCATTACTCCAATCTGCAAGATTTGTCAGTTTTTTAGGCTTTCTCCAACATGTGATGCTCATAAGATGCTTGACAGAAAATCTTTGTGTTTTAATAATTAATAAAAAATTAGAATATTCAGCATTTAAAGCTTCAACTTAGTATATATATACATTGTAATTCTACCATCCATTGACTCAAAACGAGCTCAGGGCCTCGATTAAAAGACAAACAAAAACATCAAATTCATTGTTCCGCTCTCACAGACGTTCAATGTTCAGAAGACTTGTTAGATTTTACATGATTTGGTTGGAAATGAATATACTCAGGTTGTCTACTGGTAGGTTGGATAACAGTTTCTTGTGTGTTTCCACTCCATGCACATATCCGCTCTGCTCTGGTTCAAATACTCACACAGTTTATTTTCAACAGAGCTCGCTGTCAGTAGCCATCAAGCTGAACAGAGCAGATCCACCCGAACAGGAAGTCAGACAAGGGAACGCACAGAGCATCCGGCCAATTTCAAAATAAAACACAACATACAGACTACTGATCGTATTCTCCAAAACTTTATCAACATGACGTCAAAACAGGCAGCGAGTGAGAAACAGATCATCCTCAGAAAGATGAAGCAAAATGCTGTTTGCACGTTTGTCTTTGTCTTTGTGTAATTTTGAATCTGTGAGTCCAGCTGCTCATGGCTGTACTAACACCTCAGAGAGGGATAGTGTGTTAGGGCACATGCAGTCTGAAGGAGAAAAACCAGAGAGACACACATCTGCGCACAAACATCCTGTGGAAACCACCGATAACAATCAGCTGTTCGACATTGCCCATAAATTTGACCGCAAATGATGCTGCTGCACAAAAAAAAAAGAAAAGCTAACTGCTAGTAACTTTGTAAGCCCTGAAAATGTAACCGTCATTTCCAGAGGATATCATGGTCAGACGACACCCAACAGGTTCTGAGATTGGTCCAGGTCTAAGGTGAGGCTGTCAGGTTTTGTGTCCTCACTGAGAAAATGTATAACCTGTACTTCTCAGATATCAAGCATTCTGTTCTAGTCAGAGAGACAGCGTGCTGTTTTCACTGTTATTTATATAGAAATGAATCCAACAGATAATTTCCCTGGTTGTAGTTTATACATCTCTGTGAGGACAAAAACATCCCTCACTCGTAGAAAGACTCTGACTCGGTGCTTCCTCCTGTGTGTGTCTGGTCGGTATAAATGTGACTAAAGCTCCAGAGGGAGATCTTCAGATGTCTCAGGGCGTCTGTCCTGTGGATCTCAATGAGTCCTCGTGAAGTGAAGTTAAAGAGAAAACACTTCAGAGAGCTGTGAAGGCGTCCTCCCTCTCTGCTTTAATGAATCATTCCCTCGGCTGCTGGGAGCAGTCAGAGACGTGAACATGGAGTGTGTGGCGCTCTGAGCACGGTGGACGGGAGTGTGTGACCTCTCTGAACATGAAGAGCGAACAGGAGGCCTGTGGCTGTGGGCAGCTTTCATCAGGCCTGTGTGGGCACCGTTTCATAAAGACTGTGGGCACCTGCAGCTGACTCATGCAGGACCGACTGCTCGTCTGTCATCGAACCATGAAAAACAAATCTACTGTGAGGATGAGAAGTGTTTCAAGTTCTGATCTCACCCAGGTCAATAAGAAAGATTCAAAACCACAAACAGAAGAAATATAACAGATAAGCTGTTCAATTCAAAATAAATAAATAAGAGGAGTCGAGGTCACCTAGAATCGAATGCCATCGAGAAGAGAAGCGACTTCAGCATTGACTTAAAAACACCGAGCGTCTGAGCAGATCTCATGTGGACAGGAAGTCTGTTCCAGAGTTTAGGAGACGCCACCGCAGAGACCCCCTCTCATTTCATGATTTGATCTCCAGGAGCAGTCGGTGGTCTAACTGGATACGCAAGAGTTTCACAAGATAGGAAGGCACTAATCCATTTAAAAAACAACAATTAAAATATTAAAATCAACCCTGAAGCAGACAGGAAGCCAGCGAAGAGCGGCTCAAACGTGTGTTATTCTGTCATATTTACTTCCCTCCGTTAGCAGACGCTGCAGTGGTTTGTATGCGTTGGAGACGTCGCAGGTCGGCCTCAGACTTCAGAAGCTTTTTACACCTGATTCACCATTCTGGCCCTCTGAGGAGGATTCTGGTTTGAGCTCTTTGATGATATCAAGCATCAACCCCGGCCCGCGCTTTCTCTGAGGCTAACACTAGCTAGCATGCTAAAGAACGACATCAGTTCTACAACAACATTTTTTTCAATAACATGATTTAAAAACATGTTTCATTTTCAGATTTATGTTATGCTTCTCAGTCAGAAATCGGAGAGAGAAAGAGAGAGAGAGGAAATGGAGACGCAGGTCTTATTAGAACCCGGGACGTCCGCTTGCAGGACTATGGCCTCCGTACACAGAGTGCAACCTAACTGCTAGGCCATCAGCGCCCTGACTTTTTGCATATTTCGATTCTTTGCATAAAACTTGCACCTACTATAAGACAGGTTATAACAGCTATCATTCAGATCATCGTATTTGCATAAAGAACGGATGCAAAGCAACAGCTCACGAGATCTTGGATGATCCTGTGAGGAAGAAGAATTAAAGCAAACTGCAGTGATTCAAGAAACACTGAGAGGAGGTTTCACAGGTCTGAATGGACATGAGAACTTGTCAACTCTGTTTTTAATATCTGTGAACGGAGGAATGTCT
>NC_083626.1:10341691-10349191 GCF_963584025.1 Labrus mixtus | reverse complement strand
GTATTATTTGTAGGGAGTATTTGTCATGGCGACTCCATGAAACGAGGTAAACGAGGGGACCAAATGCTGAGAGTTGAAGTTGAGGCTCTACCAACCAAGCCAAACCAGCTATCCCGCCATGTGTTTGATTTAAAATAGAAGGCTTACTCCTCAACAAAAAGGTCTTTAAGAATACAGAAAGTCGTCTTTAAGTGACTGAATGCAACAGTTTGGGGAGCTCTGACTCACACAGCGTGTACACTTGTTACAGTAATCTGCACTCGAGGCATCAGGCTGCAGAAAGCGGCTGGCGGTGAAGCTGTGCACGGCTCTGTGTGAACAACATGTTTATTAAGATGTCTGCAGAGGACCTCATGTTAATCAGAGCTGACAGAGAGGGAAATGTAAAGGCGGGGGGGGGGGGTGCCCACGTCGAAGCAGACTCAAGGTGGCACTCAAGCAAAACCTCTGTTCAGTCAAAGGCAGCGGCGTGTAACACTCACCGAGCGCAGATGCACGGGTCGAACTTCCTCTGCATCTTTTGTCCAAACGCAGCCGATGGCCCGCGGCTGCTTCATCCTTCTCAATCAATATTTCAGCGCGCCGAGGCGTCGCTCAGCCTCCATCCACCTGGAGTGCGGCCAACTCTCAGCTTCAGTACTACCAGCAGCCCGCGGTGCATGGCTCCTGCCCACACACACAGAGACACACACACACACACACACACACACACACACACACACACACACACACACACACACACACACACACACACAGCATTAGCATTAGCAGTGAGAAACACACACATCGCTCTTTGTTTTGTTCTGCCAGGTGGAATACATCATTATAAACATGTGAAACATTCTCCCGTAGGTTTAAAGTTTGTTTGAATAAAAGATAAAGATGAAACTTGATTTAAAGTTTTAAAAGGTTGAACAGTAAATCACCAACAATCTGCTGTTGGCCGCACACTAAGTGATCAGTATGCAGTGATGGTCCAGAGGAACTTTGGAGCCTGATGGTGAAATCATGTTCTTTGGCTGCACTCTCGAGATCTTTAACCTTAAGCAGAAAAAAAAGTGAGTTGTAATCTACCAATCACAACTCACTTTGACTTGAGGCACATTACTATATGATCAGACATTAAGGAAACATGCTATGTTGAAGTGCTGGCTTCTCTGACAACAATGCAGCAGCCAGTATGTCCTCCTTCTAACTTTAGATTCTGCTCCTGAATGCTCTGGATTTGTTTGGACCAGAGAAGGTAGGCGCTTTTAAGACACCCCCCACACGGCCGTTTTGGACGGCCCTCGACCTGATACTGATCCTGAGAGGACTTATCTAATGGCTCGTAACACGCTGGCTGCAGATTATCAGAGTGGAATAACTGCTGTGATTTAAACGAAGCAGGAAGTAGAAATTATTTATGAAACATGACAATGTCATTACTGCACATGCTGGATGTTTAACTCGGTGACCCCCGAGCTCTCCGGGGATTCTGTGGATTTATTTACCATGGATGTTGGTCTGCTAGATGATGATTCTTTAAAGGACCAATCAGTAAGATGTGTAGAGAGTGAAATGTTAAAGTGAGTTTACTATATGATCAGACATTAAAGGTCCCATATTATGCTTTTTCTGGTTTTATATGCCCTTTAGTGTGTTTTCCAAGTGTCCTGTGCATGTTTAGGCACATATATTTGCAAAAATTCAAAGTCTGTGGAAACGCGGCTTCTCCTACCTCCTCCTGTTAGCTGTAGCATTAGCCGCATGTAACGCTCGGTTCTAGCCCCCCTCGATAAAAATTTGTCAGTGCGGTGTCATTGTCAGTGTGAGATCACTGATCTAAGCCCATTGGCTTGTTGTGGCAAGCCCAGCAGCTCATGAAATTTCCGAGGCGCATGCTGAGCAACTGACCAATAACGACAGAGTGGATCGGCAGACCAATCAGAGCAGACTTGGCCCACGTGGGGTCTAACAGTGTGGGCTCAACAGAGCGTAGCTGACGGACTCAGAGCGGAGAGGGAGCAAGGAGCAGTACATGAAAACAGACACTTTTTTCGGACTTTAGCTATTGTGAACGTACAAAAGTAGGAACATAGATTAAATATACGAACCCCAAAAAGGGCATAATATGGGCTCTTTAAGGAAACATGCTGTGCTGAAGTGCTGGCTTCTCTGACAGCAATGCAGCAGCCAATATGTCCTCCTTCTAACTTTAGATTCTGGTCCTGAATGATCTGGATTTGTTTGGACCAGAGAAGGTAGGCGCTTTAAAGGCGACCCCCCTCCACAAGGCCGTTTTGGACGCCCCTCGGTTTGCCAGGTATGAGAGCAGTTATCAGGTCAAACCAACAAGTGTTGCAGCGATGGAAGCGGGCAAGAGAAGTGGTTCAGATAGAAGTGATTGTACCCGACCTAAAAAGCCTCTGCATGTTTCTAATAAGCTCCACGAGCAGAAACGTGCTCAAACTAGGATCAATACTGGAGATGCTTTTGAAAAATGGAGAGAGGTTAGAACACAGAAAGGTTTACAGACCCATGCAGAGCTGGATAAACACTGAAGCTTCAGTGTCCACCACATATAGAGGATATTTCTGACCCTGTAGTTTACCTGATACTTCTCAAACTGCAGCATGCACACTGTAACGTGTTGATAGTACGAGGTGGGCCAGGCTGTGCTGAAATGTTTCAGATGACAGTTGTGACGCACACATGCACACACGAACACACACACTGTGTGTTTTACCTTGTAGTGAGTAGGTGTGTGATGATGGCAGCTGGTTTGTCCTCCGTCTGGCTCAGTGTGTTGCTGTAATCCTGCAGACCGTCACACTAATCCATCCTGAGAAAACACTTTGATGTTACTGTCATGGACACTTTCTTTCTGTGTTTGTGCTTCTGTGAGCAGAGTCAATAGTTGTTCATAAATATTTCCACACCTCAGTCTGCTCCAGTGTGTGTGTGTGTGTGTGTGTGTGTGTGTGTGTGCTCAGCATGTGATACTATAGGAGATAAAATGATTGATCTGCTGCACAAACTGAGAGCTGTTTGGTTTTTGTTTCAGCTTCTGCAGAAAAATATCTCCAAGAACATCTGCCCTTATCAAACTGATGACATGAATACAGCTGTTCATTACGCTTAAAGCTTATTTACACTTCTGTCCAACAACTAAATGTCTCAGTGGTTATTCAGAAATCTTTAAGCCAATCGTCGTATTTTAACATATCGACTGGTTCTTAATGACTACAAAGGTACAGAAAGTTTTGTAACTCATCCAGTACATTTCTTCAACTAGCATTTCGAGACGGGCTGTGATAGCTGAAATCCTTTTTGGGAAATGTTCCTGATCAAAGTCCGTCCACGGCGCCCTGAGCCCTGACAGGCTCAGAATGGTATTCTAACAACATGACAGGATGGCACAACAGAGATAGATTTTTTACACAGAGGACGATGTGTTTCTAGAAATGCTCTCTTCATTGATTAAAAAAAACCATAAAAAAAATAACGAAGCTGCATTTGAAATGCCGCCATGATCGGTTAAATAAATCATCACCCTGAGTGATGATCCTTCCTTTGTGTTCTTCCCTCGTGCAGCTCAGATGGTGAACCCCTGACCAACTGAGACAACAAGTTCCTGAATGAGTCTGTAGCCCCTTTTACACATGGACAAAACTCCTGAAGATTTGTCCTCAAATTTTCAGGGTGAACTGAACATTTCTACTCCGACTTTACCAACGTTTGTCCTGCCGGCCCCCTGATAAAACTTCCATGTACGGTCAGTGAGCTGCCGAAGAACGCAGCAGAGAATGTTCAGACAAATCCATGGCATTATGTCATGTCCTGCCTCCTGTCTGACCAGGAAACCAGGACATTAACCTGATTGAGAGTGCATGTGTGAAAATGCAAGTCAGGAAGATTTCAGGTGCAGCCTTTCTGACATTTTCAAGAAATTGTCAAGAGTGCATGTGTGGAAAAAAAAAGGCTTGAGTGACTGAACGAGTCTCTGAGTGAACGGCTGAATAATTAAAGCAATGTGAGAGTTGGTCAGACGGTCCCTGAGCCCCGGCTATGACAGGCGTCCTCATCCCACCCCCCCCCCCCCCCCCCCCCCCCAGCTGCAGAGTGACCCACGGCTTATCATGAAGGACGGGGGGGGGCAGCGTCTCTGGGGCAGTGCAGAGGAAATCAATGAGTCTCTGGCAGCCCCTGTCATTAGCTGGTGAGATGGAGAAATTAGTCATATGAGTGATCATGACTAACTGGAGTCACAGACCACTAAGGGGAATACACGACATCATGAGCAACTTGTGGCAGTGAATGGTCAGCAGATCTGCAGGCGTAACAGCCGGATTTTTAGGATTATATAATTTTGAAATGAAATTTTACTTGAAATGCAGAGCCTTAGTGTTAACATCTACTTCTTCAGTGTATCTGAAAGTTAAAGGAGCAATATGTAACTCTGACCCCTAGTGTTTAAAATGGATACTGCAGTCCAAATTCTAAACATTGTAGAGTGCTGTCTCCCCCCCCCCCCCTCCTCTCTACAGTCGATGCTCTAGCAGGTCACCATGTGGTGGACACTGAAGCTTCAGTGTTTATCCAGCTCTGCATCGGTCTGTAAACGTTTCTGCATTCTAACCTCTCTCCATTTTTCATCTCCAGTATTGATCCTAGTTTGAGCACGTTTCTGCTCGTGGAGCTTATTAGAAACATGCAGAGGCTTTTTAGGTCGGGTACAATCACTTCTATCTGAACCACTTCTCTTGCCCGCTTCCATCGCTGCAACACCTGTTGGTTTGACCTGATAACTGACAAACCGAGGGGCGTCCAAAAAGCGGGGCATCCTGTCGGACTTAAAACCGCCTACCTTCTCTGTTCCAAACAAATCCAGAGCGTTCAGGAGCAGAATCTAAAGTTAGAAGGAGGACATACTGGCTGCTGCATTGTTGTCAGAGAAGCCAGCACTTCAACATAGCATGTTTCCTTAATGTCTGATCATATAGTAAGATCACTTTATTATTTCACTCTCTACACATCTCACTGACTGGACTTTTAAAGAATCATCATCTAGCAGACCAACATCCATGGTAAATAAATCCACAGAATCCCCGGAGAGCTCGGGGGTCACCGAGTTAAACATCCAGCATGTGCAGTAATGACATTGTCACGTTTCATAAACAATTTCTACTTCCTGCCTCGTTTAAATCATAGCAGTTATTCCACTCTGATAATCTGCAGCCAGCGTGTTACGAGCCATTAGATAAGTCCTCTCAGGATCAGTATCAGGTCATACGCCTCACTGCCTAATTGATTTGATAATTGAGAGATGCACACGCAATCAGGTCATCTGTCCTCGTACGGAGAACTCATGTTAATGTTAGAGAAGCACACATGCAGGTCCCAGTCCATGAAGCTAGAATAGCCCTGATGTGAGACGGATGAATGGCTTTGTTTTTCTACTTCCTGTATGAATCACACCTGATGGGATTTGATCGCTCTGCCGTCACTCAGAGGACTCGCACTTTATCCCCGGCAGCTTTCAGAGCAGACGGGATAAAGCTCATTTGAAGATGTATTGATTGACTTTCCTCCAGCAGCCTGACTCAACCTGTGCAGCCATGTTTCCTCTCTCATTATCAGGCACTGATACAAAATATCGACAGCTCAGAGAATAAGCAGCATGAACGAGCGGCTGTCAGACGGCGTCCTCAACAGCGTTTACCTCAAGTGTTTGTAAGAGGGGGGACATTGATTTCCTGGCTTGCAGACTGCTCTGTGACACCTCAGCATTCTTCATCTTATCAGCGTTTCACTGTAATCTCTGTGAGGTCGTTCATGTTTCACTGCAGCTGTTACAACTTTGAGGAAATGTGCACAAACAACATTGATTAAGGTGACTACCTGAACAGAGCTGTCTTGTCTTGCACATTTTCTTTTTTAAATCGATCAACAAAGACTTGGATTGGTTTTGAAATTTTAAAAAATCGACGGGTATCTTTTGGTTGTCGTCGTTGAATCTCAGCTGACACACGGCCTTGTTGTTTTTGGCACGTTGTTTTTTAGGGATTCAAATCGGGCAGTCAGTCAACGACTAAAGTCATTTTAAGAAGAAGAGGGATCTTTCGCAATGCATTGTGGGATGTGTTGTTCATTGACTCTGGACGATGACTATGTACACAGTCTTCTCCGTTTTTGCACCGAAACAGATGTTTTATAGTCAGAGTATTGGGGTAGCTGGTTGTCATGGTTACAGGCTTCAACCTCTTGAGATAAAGATTTTGTGAAATGTCAACGGAGGATTTGAACGAGGAAATTTACTTCCTAAACCAGTGTCACCGACAAAGTGGGCGGTCACTTTAGAGCTCTATGCAGAGAACTGAATAGATTTTTGTTGGCCATATTTTGGTCTGAGTTTCAACATGCATCAGCACAAGTTCCTCGTCATCCACATGTTTCAGTGTAAAGTTCTGATGGTCAGTGTGAGCACAGATCGACAGTCGGTTAAATTTAAAGTTTAAATCCACAGGAGGTCTGGTGCTTGGCTGCAGCCGTGTCAGCAGTAAAGTTATAAGAATCAGAAATCATAAACAGACGATCACAAACAAACACAACATCCTCTCTGTGAGATGTTACAGTCAGGCTGAGCTCACATTTCATCTGCACTAGGGCTGCAACTAACGATTATTTTAATAATCGATTAATCGGTTAATTATTTTTCCGATTAATCGATGAATCAGATTTAAAAAAGAAACATTTTGAATTTCCATACGTTTATTCAAAAACAGAACATTAGTTCATTGACAGTGCAAACAAAAGGGAAGAGCGTAGCCAGGGTTCAAGGTGGGGATCATTGTAGTGAAGTTGCATCTTCATTTTCAACCATCGTCAGAGGCCTCATGTCAGCCATGAGCATGTTGAGGATGCTATCTGTCAAGACGGATGCTTGCTGTGGTGTACATGATTGTTTTCTGCAATGACAGTAGTAATAGTATTAGTATGTAAAACAGCACAATTTACATCTAATCAATATGTCTTGATAAAGGCAAGTAAGTAGCCCAAAGAGCACTTGCAGAGACAACACACGTTTTTTTTTTTTTTTTAAGATTTATTTTTGGGCTTTTTATGTCTTTAATGGAGAGATAGGACAGTGGATAGAGTCAGAAATCAGGGAGAGAGAGAGAGAGGGGAATGACATGCGGGAAAGAAGCCACAGGTGGGATGTGAAGCTGGGCTGCCCGCTTGAGACTACAGCCTCCATACATGGGGCGTGGGCACTAACCACTGTGCCACCAGCGCCCCACAACACACGTTTTTATAATATATATTTATTTACACTCATACAGGTACCCTACAAACATCTTATTTACACAAATTTAATTAAATAAATAAAAATGAACACTGGAAGCTCAATCATCAAATTATTAAATCATTGTAGGAAGTACATTTGTTTTTAATTGTTTATTTATTTATAGCAACCTGACCAAGTGCTTTAAAAAAACATTAAACTAAAATAAAAAC